>NW_015646430.1:521187-548306 GCF_001515625.1 Sinocyclocheilus rhinocerous | reverse complement strand
ATTTCAAATGTTTCAAATGTCAACATTGTCTACCAGAAAGAGCTTACCCTACCTTTAATAGTAAAATTTGCTGATTTACTTGATTTACTTTGACTTTAAATGGAAAAATTTGCAGCAAATGTTGTTTTACGTTGACTTTAAGTGGTAAATGCTATTTTGTGTTGACTTTTAATAGTAAAATTTGCAGCAAATGCTGTTTAACATTGACTTTAAATGGTAAATGCTGATTTACTTTGACTTTAAATGGCAAATTTTGCGACAAATGTTGTTTTACGTTGACTTCAAATGTTAAATGCTGTTTTGTGTTGACTTTTAATAGTAAAATTTGCAGCAAATGTTGTTTTACTTTGACTTTAAATGGTAAATGTTGTTTTACTTTGACTTTAAATGGTAAATGCTTATTTACTTTGACTTTAAATGGCAGAATTTGCAGCAAATGCTGTTTTACGTTGATTTAAATGGTAAAATTTGTTGCAAAAGCTTTCACGTTGACTTTAAATGGTAAATGCTCTTTTGTGTTGACTTTTAATAGTAAAATTTGCAGCAAATGCTGTTTTACTTTGACTTTAAATGGCAAAATTTGCAGCAAAAGCTGTTTCACGTTGACTTTAAATGGTAAATGCTGTTTTGTGTTGACTTTTAATAGTAAAATTTGCAGCAAATGCTGTTTTACTTTGACTTTAAATGGCAAAATTTGCAGCAAAAGCTGTTTCACGTTGACTTTAAATGGTAAATGCTGTTTTGTGTTGACTTTTAATAGTAAAATTTGCAGCAAATGCTGTTTTACTTTGACTTTAAATGGCAAAATTTGCAGCAAAAGCTGTTTCACGTTGACTTTAAATGGTAAATGCTGTTTTGTGTTGACTTTTAATAGTAAAATTTGCAGCAAATGCTGTTTTACTTTGACTTTAAATGGCAAAATTTGCAGCAAAAGCTGTTTCACGTTGACTTTAAATGGCAAAATATGCAGCAAAAGCTGTTTCACATTGACTTTAAATGGTAAATGCTGTTTTGTGTTGACTTTTAATAGTAAAATTTGCAGCAAATGCTGTTTTACGTTGACTTTAAATGGTAAATGCTGTTTTGTGTTGACTTTTAATAGTAAAATTTGCAGCAAATGCTGTGTTACTTTGACTTTAAATGGCAAAATTTGCAGCAAAAGCTGTTTCACGTTCACTTTAAATGGCAAAATATGCAGCAAAAGCTATTTCACGTTGACTTTAAATGGTAAATGCTGTTTTGTGTTGACTTTTAATAGTAAAATTTGCAGCAAATGCTGTTTTACTTTGACTTTAAATGGCAAAATTTGCAGCGAAAGCTTTCACGTTGACTTTAAATGGCAAAATATGCAGCAAAAGCTGTTTCACGTTGACTTTAAATGGTAAATGCTGTTTTGTGTTGACTTTTAATAGTAAAATTAGTTGCAAAAGCTGTTTCACGTTGACTTTAAATGGTAAATGCTGTTTTGTGTTGACTTTTAATAGTAAAATTAGCAGCAAATGCTGTTTTATGTTGATTTAAATGGTAAAATTAGTTGCAAAAGCTGTTTCACATTGACTTTAAATGGTAAACGCTGTTTTGTGTTGACTTTTAATAGTAAAATTAGCAGCAAATGCTGTTTTACGTTGACTTTTAATGGTAACATTTTTTGCTTACTTTAAACAATGCATTTTTTTCATGTTTTACTTTCAACAAGATTTGCACTGACCTTCATAAATGTAACTGCACAACACATGAGACTTTCAGCCCAGATCTCATCTCTCACTGAAACTGTTTAGTTTGTCGTTGTCTGAACTTCCCTTTTGTTCAACAATCTATAATTACTGCCATGTTCTCTCGCTGGAAGCCACCAATTGTCTCTCTCTGGATCTATGAATGTGGTTTTAATAGAGGGGGTCAACTACAGCGGTTTGTTTTATAACGATTAAATAACCTCTTGTCTTCTCCGCCTACATCTACAGGCTATGGAAACATCGCCCCCAGCACTGAGGGCGGCAAGATTTTCTGCATCCTTTATGCCATATTTGGCATCCCTCTGTTTGGCTTCCTCTTGGCCGGGATCGGTGATCAGCTAGGGACCATGTTTATGAAGAGCATTCTGAAGGTGGAGAAAGTTTTCAGGGTGAGTCGACTTGTTTTGGAATATTCTACTGAGGATAGTTAATTAATTTCTGGTTATATAAATACTTCAGTTCACCTGAGATTTTTTCTGCCTCCCTTTATAGCAAAAACACAAGCAAATCAGTCAGACCAAAATCCGCGTCACCTCCACCATACTCTTCATCATCGCTGGCTGCATCATTTTTGTCACCATCCCAGCAGTGATTTTCAAACACATCGAGGGATGGAGTACTTTAGAAGCCATTTACTTCGTTGTCATTACTCTCACAACCGTCGGCATTGGAGATTATGTAGCAGGTAGGAGCACCGATGAGAGCATTTTACATCATTTTGCCTAGTACAGTCAAGAGTTGCTTAATTTTTATAGCAAATGCTGTTTTATGTTGACTTTAAATGGTCAATTTTGTCTGTAAATTTTGTACAGTCAAGAGTTGCTTAATTTTTAAAGCAAATGCTATTTTACGTTGACTTTAAGTAGTAAAGTTTACTGTTTTACATTGACTTCAAATGGTAAATTTGCTGCAAATGCTGTTTTATGTTGACTTTAAAGTGTTAAATGCTATTTTACATTGAATTTAAATGGAAAATGCTGTTTTAAGTTGACTTTAAAGTAGTAAATGCAGATTTATCTTGAATTTAAATGGTAAAATTTGCTGCAAATGCTGTTTTATGTTGACTTTAAATGGTAAATGCTGTTTTACATAGGATTTTTAATGGTAAAATTTGCTGCAAATGCTGCTTTACATTGACTTTAAATGGTAAATTCTGTTTTAAATTGGTTTTAAATGGTAAAATTTGCTGCAAATGCTGTTTTATGTTGACTTTAAAGTAGTATATGCTGTTTTATATTGGTTTTAAATGGTAAAATTAGCTTCAAATGCTGTTTTATGTCAAATTTAAATGGTAAAATTGGTTGAAAATACCGCTTTACCGCTTTTGGATAAAGGCATCTACATAAATGAATAAAAGTAAATGTCATTTTTACCTGACAGCTTCTCAAAATACTTTTCCTGGCAATTTTGTCTTTTGACCATGTTCAGACCTTGTTTTGACCTTTTGGAATGGAATTGAACGGAATGCTTTGGACACTCCATTCCAATGGAATATTTGGTGAAGAGTATTAAAACAGTTTCATTATTTTATAGGAGGAGATCGAAAAATAGAATACATGAAATGGTACAAGCCTCTGGTCTGGTTCTGGATTTTGGTGGGTCTGGCGTATTTCGCAGCGGTCCTGAGCATGATTGGAGACTGGCTCAGAGTTCTGTCCAAGAAAACAAAAGAAGAGGTATGATATGTCAAACATGATCTCCAATATACAATACAGCATTATTTTACTGCATCAGAGCCCTATTTACTTTGTTCTACACATTCCTGGTCTTTCCTTCTCAGCTGATGATAACTAGGGTGTGTAGACTATTGGTTAATGCTAACCAGTAGGCAAGTAGCCATTGATTTGGCTGCTGTTGGTAATGTAGCCTTTCTTGTCAATAGTTTTTAATACACTCATTTAATGCTGGTTAGTGCAATAAAGGTCATGGCAATAATATCAAATAATGATAGATCTGATAAAGAAGTGTCACCACTGGGATACTTGAAGATGCTGTGAAGGGTGAACTTGACCTGCAACTTCCATTCAGATCCGACTCCATTCTGATGTGAAGCACACTTTACACCATCTTTATCATGATAATATCAAGCCAGGTTGCTGTTAAAAGAAAACATTTCACTGTGAAATACATCATATTATGAAAAATAGATAATAAATGGTAAAATGCTGTTTATAAATGCTGTTATACGTTGACTTTAATTGGTAAAATTTTTTTATAAATTCTGTTACGTTGACTGTAAATGTTAAAATAAGTTGCAAATGCACTTTTACGTTGGCTTTAAATGATAAAATTAGTTGCAAATTCTGTTTTACCTTCACTTTAAATGATAAAATTAACAATTAGCAATCTCAAGCAATGTTTTACATTGGATTTAAGTAGTAAAATTAGCAGTAAATTATATTGTATGTCGGCTTTATATGGTAACATTTAACGTTAAGCACAGTACTGAATTGTTTTTAAATGTCCCGCTCACACAGGTCGGAGAGTTTAAGGCCCATGCAGCAGAATGGAAAGCAAACGTCCGGGCAGAGTTCCGCGAGACACGGCGGCGCCTCAGCGGTGAGATCCACGACAAACTTCAGCGGACGGCCACCATCCGCAGCATGGAGCGCAGACGTCTGGGTCTGGAGCAGCGGGCGCATTCGCTAGACATACTGTCGCCTGAAAAGCGGGCCGTCTTCGCTAGTCTGGACGCTGGGCGCTTTAAAACCTCCTCGCAAGAGAGCATCGACACTAAACTGAACAACCTGCAACTGAAGGCCGAGCGCGGCGAACAGCAGGCGTCCTCCGAGGAAAACATCTTTAACCGCTTCGGCTCGCTCACCAAACTGGCCAAACGCAACAGGAGCAAAGATCTCCGCAGGAACATCCCGGAGGATGCCAGCAGGCTGGGCGACGTTCTCAGCAGTAACAGCAGCAACGTCACACTGGGAGAAGAGAGAAGAGAGGACGAGGAGGAGATGGAGGAAGAGGAAGAAGCAATGGAGACCAACACTGGCTTCACGTGTCTGCCTCACTATCCTGAGGAACCCAAACAGCAGAACGGTTTCGCACCGGCTCAGGCCAAAGAACAAGAGCGAAATAAAAGACTGGAGCAGAAAGAACATCAACCGTAGGCAGACAATGGCAGGGTGAAAATGTGCCTTTGTGTTTTGTAAGCTGCGGCTCGACTCGCTACGATCAACTGCAGTTGATTTTCACTGTGACAAATGACAAGTTGCCAAAAATATGAAAAGACAGAGAGCTCAAAGAATACAGACTGACATCACCTTAAACTGTAAATTCTGTTATTGTTTACTCGCCCTCATGTTGTTCCAAACCTGTATGAATTTCCTTCTTCAATGGAAAGCTCCAAAAAATGACAAAAAACATGTCACTGATGTCAAATTTGGTGCTATAATCCATTTTTCATTTGAATGAGATTGACAGCTGTGGTGGAGAGTAAGATTTCAGTGAATGACGACTTTTTTGGAACTTACTATTAATTATTTCACATTATTATTAATAATGCAATACATCTGCTTCAGTCAGAAATCATATTGTCCTTTTTTGCTCTGCAGAAAAAGAAACTCAAATGGGTTTAAAGCGACATGAGGTTGCGTAAATTGTTCTTTACAACTTGAGTACTGATTACTCATCATAGGACAGTCAAAGGCTTTTGCTCTTTTCAAAGGTGTGTCAGGGATCACCGAAAGCTGTACATCACGATGTCTTAGGAAAGAAAGACCTGCATAGATATCTACTGCTGCTCAGATGAATCTGTCATCTATGATGGCAAATCATGAGCGTCTATGAAACACTAACTTATTGAATTTGGTTGAAAAATTGAGATGTTCTCAATAACTTTTGATTGTGATGCCAGAGATTAAACAACAACGACTTAATATCTGTTCGTAAAATGCTGCGTTCACACAGAACTCAACATATCAAGCCCCCTTAAAATGACTGGAATCAAAGCCATATTGATGACATTAAATGAGAATGAAACCCAATTTACTCTAAGTATTAGAACATGATGAATAAATGGCATCTTTATGAGACATACAGTGACCCCAAAAAGTATCTAGACACTTCAATCACACATAAAATGTTGTGAATTTAATTGCATTAAACTAATAAAATATTACAGCAAGAGTCATTTACTGTAAATAAAGATGCAACCTTTACAAAACATCACACAAAAACTTTGTACCGTTTTAAATGATTATACTATAGATCTAGTGTTGAAAATGAAGAGTCAGTACTGATTAAGACAGAAAAGAAGAAAAGTGACATTAGTGAAAAAAATGTGAAATACATCACATGAAAAATAGTTTATAAATGGTCAAGTTACTTTAAATTATAAAATTAGTCGCAAATGATGTTTTACATTGATTTCAAGTGGTAAAATTAGATGCAAATCATGTTTACATTGACTTTAAATGGTAATTTTTTTAGCAATTCTGGTTTCTTTTGATTTTAAATGGTAAAATTAGTTGCAAACACAGTTTTACGTTGGCTTTAAATGGTAAAATTGGAAACAAATGATGTTTAACATTGACTTTAAATGGTAAAATGAGTTGCAAATGCTTTTTGCTGTTTTAGAGACACACATATATTTTCAAATACTTTTTGGGGTTGCTGTAAATCCACAATTATTCCATTATTGCCATAAAACAGTCTGATTTGTTAAGTTATCATCTGATGTCAGTTCGTATATCGGAATCATTTTTATGCCCACAGAACAATGTCTTCCACCGTAACTCAAAAATATGGAAAAAAGTGTGGATGCATAAATAAAACGTTGACCCTTTTGATCTACAATAGTGAATGCAAATGCATACACACACAAAATGTACATTTCAGCTTAGACAGCATGCAATAACGGTGTTGCTCATGTAATGCTGATGTAAACGTCACAGTGATGTGAGCTGGAGTGAACAACGTTCCCGTTACATCTCAAAGACATTACGGTAATCGTAGTCATGCTCTGTGTTGTCATGGTGATCACATCAATAAAACAATTCTAATTATTATTATCATCAGTGTTGAAAACAGTATTTATATGACAGAAGAACGCCATTTATTTGATATAAATATCCTTTGTAACATTATAAATGTCTTTACTGTAACATTTAATCTAATTTAATTAAAGTTTTTATTTTTTTTGCTTTTTTTTTTTTTTTTTTTTTTTTTTTACTGTTGGAAGGCACTTTCAAATAAATCATTTAGGGCTGGGAATGCCAAATATTGTCAGTGGTAAAGTAACAGAAAGAAAATGTACACAAAACATTGAGTTTGTTCCACTAGTACAACCTGCACTGCTGGAACATTTTCACAGCATTTACTGATCAAATCAATGCAGTGTGGCAAACAAGATTCATCAAACCTGTGAATACACAACCTCAAGTGTGAAGAAAGGGTGAGAGAGGCAGGAAATTAGGGTTTTTAGAGAACATTGATCATCTTCTGTGATCATCAGTTGCAACGCCTTTCTTCTCTGCATTTCAGTAAATTTGAGATGCATTGCTTAATTGAGGTCACGCATGTGTGGTTTTCTCATGCTTTATTGGAAAAATGAATCGTGTCAGCAGTATCGGGGAACAGCCATCAACAGTATAATGAAAGCAAAAGGTAAATGTGTTGAGGTAACCTTCACTTATCTCTGTCTGGAACTGATTAATAGTGATGGATGGTTCACATGCTTCTCTCTGTCATGGCTTCACCTTTAATCACGTCACGGTTGACTTTTCATTCAGTCATTTATGTTCTTGCTCAGGCGGTCAAGATGTTAAATATGGTGTCATATGGTGGGAATCTGTAATAATGCTCATGTTTGGAACATCGCAGCTGAGCATTTGAGCATTTATGGCATTGAGAGGTCAAATTCTACATAAAGAAGGTTGTAGGCTGGGCAGGACCATAAGACCCTGTTTATGCTCCTCGTTTGCTGGGTATATATATTTTATTAGAGCCGAGAGTCTGATATAATCCTTCTTCAGGAAACACACTCATGTGAAATGGATGTAAAAGTTTTGGAAAAATCAATGGGGAAATACTATTTATTCTAGCCACGGCTCTAACTGTCAAGTTTCCTCTACTGTGGTGGAACGAGGAGACACTGGATGATGTAATGCTGATGTAAACGTCACAGTGATGTGAGCTGGAGTGAACAACGTTCCCGTTACATCTCAAAGACATTACGGTAATCGTAGTCATGCTCTGTGTTGTCATGGTGATCACATCAATACTTGTGCAAACATTACATCAAATGTAGTGAGTGCCTTTGGGAAAATAAATCATGAAATGTGGCTTTGGCTTTGTAGCATTTACTAATGATCCAGATTCTGATTTTGGCGTGTTTCTTTCAAGTTGGAAAGTCAAGTTGGAAACGTATACAAAAATGCAAATAAAACCCATCAGTGAATCAAAGTTCCTACATTACATAACATGCATTGTATTTATGTGCGTATGTAGAGTTTGTTTCACGCCTTAACTTCTCATAAGAGGTTGTATTTGTTCAGATTGCCACATTAGTGTTTCATTATTTTGAGAGAGTTTTCACACTCTATAGCAGAGTTTCCCAACCAGGGGTTCACGCAACTGCGAGAAAACTGAAGTCAGGTTCAATTACATAAAATGTATAATTCAAATAAATGAATAAATAAAACAATCACAAAATTCAGACATACATTTTAAATGTATGCATTTGAATTGCATTTCAAATTTCATTTGGATCACACAGTTTTAACATAAACTAATAAACTTAATTTGATGCATATTTGCCACACTTAAAACACCTCATGCCATAGTTTATTAACTATTTGCATCTATTTGATTTTATTTAAATAATTCTGTTTTCAAAATATATTTAGTCAAAGTGTTTAGAATCAGCATGCATGATTTAATTATCTGTAAATCAAATGTATTGTTTGCATTCATTGAAGAAAAAAAGGATCAGCATGCATGAATCTGTTCATTGTGAAAAAAAGTACATGTATTCAGTTTAAAAATATGAACCTAAATATGACTAGCTGTGGAACAAGCAATATTCAGTTAGTTAAAATATATGAGATTGAAACAAATTGGTTTTATTGATGATAAATAATACAAACCTATTTAAAACACATCCAGTTTATTAGTACTATTACAGAAATCTGACCTGCATGTTTTATTTACTGTATGTATGACTGACAAATATGCATCACATTAAGTTTATTAGCTATGTTAAAACTCTGAGTTTTATATGCAATTTAAATTCATAAATCTTACATTTAGATCTAAACATTACTGACTCATTTTTGTTTAAGACCAAATAATGTCAAATCAAGCATAATTATTAGTAGTGCTCATACTTCTTCCAAAAAATTAGTATTAAACTCGGCTGTTAATTTGTGCTGCAAATAGGAATAACCCTTAAAATCATGCAAAAAGCCTCTTGTTGAAGTCAAGTGTGCTTGGACTTACGGTTTTCATATGGTGGACGATAAAACAGTTGAAAAAAAAATGCCACACTTGTCTTGATTGAAGAAGGGACATAAGGCATTTCTAGGGACCAAAATAAATGATCTCTTGAGGTTGGGCTCTTAAATTGGTCCAGAAAGCAACCTCCTAACAACTGCATAGCAATAAGCTTTCAGAACAACTTAGCAACTAATCAGCAACACTCAGGCAACCACAATAACATTAGCAGTGAGATTTGCATGGGCCATTAGTCAAAAAATGAGGTTAAAAATCACTTCAAATTATAGTAAAAATGATTGGTGTTTTTTTTAACAGTTGGGGGCACTTGCAAATATATCATTTAGGGTTGGGAATGTCAAATGTTGTCAGTGGTAAAGTTACAGATGGAAAATTACATGGAATATTGAGTTTGTTCCACTAGTACAACCTGCACGGCTGGAACATTTTCACAGCATTTACCGATCAAATTAATGCAGTGTGGCAAACAAGATGCATCAAACCTGTGAACAGCCTCAAGTGAGAAGAAAAGGTGAGAGAGGCAGGAAATTAGTATTTTTAGGGAACACTGATCATCTTCTGTGATCATCAGGTGAGACGCATTTCTGCACCAACAAAGATGGTGATATATGATGTTTGCTTCTCTGCATTTCAGTAAATTCGAGATGCATTCAACACCGAGTTGCTTGCTTGAGGTCATGCATGTGTGGTTTTCTCATGCTTTATTGGAAAAATGAATCATGTCAGCAGTATCGGGGAACAGTCATCAACTGTATAATGAAAGCAGAAGGTAAAGGTGTCCAAGGTTGAAGTAACCTCCACTTATCTCTGTCTGTAACTGATTAATAGTGATGGATGGTTCACACGTGTCTCTCTGTCACGGCATCACCTTTAATCATGTCACGGTTGACTTTTCATTCAGTCATTTATGTTCTTGCTCAGGCAGTCAGGATGTTAAATATGGTGTCATATACAGGACAGCTTTGGCCTCATATGGTGGTAATAAGTAATAATGCTCACGTTTGGAGCATTGAGGTCAAGTTGTACATACAAGTCCCTCTTTATCTTCATCATTTGCTGGATATCGTTGGTAGATCATACTAATCTGACAGGAAATCCTGATGTATTCTATGCAAGAACATGAATGCAAATGTTTCCAACTACACAAGCTCAATTTTACACCTCATTGCATTTAAAAAAAAGTGGTGGAACGAGGAGACACTGGATGAGAGAAACACCTGGGATCAATAAACATAATTGGAACAGGAAACAGGAAGGACCAAATAAGGGCATAATAATACAAGAGGGAAAACAAGGAACACATGGGAAGGAAAACACCACAACGAGAACACAAGTCTGACACTAACCAAATTTAAAGGGAAAATACTTGGGGTGAGGTCTTCTGACAAAGGTAGATGGATTATTTTATCGCTTAAACAGGACAACTCAAACTTTAGTATTTGTAATGTTTATGGTTGTAATAACCTCTGAATTGAAAGAAACACGCGCAAGGAACTGAGGCAAGTGCCGCCGTTTCAGGAGGTTCTGCAGCCTGCGCTGACACCTCTGAAGAGACTGCAGCAGATACCATGGCCTCTGGGAGCGCAGCAGCGGGCACCGCTACCTCGGAAGTTTCCGCAGCGTAAGCCGCCACCTCTGGAGATGTTGTAGCCGGTGCCGCCGCCTCTAGCAAATCGGCGGTGGTGTACGCGGCCCAGATACACCATAGCGCAACCTCCCATATGGGAAGTGCTGCAGACAGGGAAATCAGTTCAGGAACAGGGAGGTTTGAGAGCGCTGGTTTAGGAATACCAGCTGCACGTGCTGACACCAGCGGTGGATCCTCCATGCTGGATGCCAGTCTGGGATACTGAAAAACTGACCTCGAAGATCTGGGTGCAACAGATAGGAAGCGAAAAGACTCTGGATGATCAGCTGTGATGTGACGTGACTCTGGATGATCAGCTGTGATGTGACGTGACTCTGGATGATCAGCTGTGATGTGACGTGACTCTGGATGATCAGCTGTGATGTGACGTGACTCTGGATGATCAGCTGTGATGTGACGTGACTCTGGATGATCAGCTGTTGACTCTGGAGGATCAGCTGTGATGTGACCTGACTCTGGAGGATCAGCTGTGATGTGACCTGACTCTGGAGGATCAGCTGTGATGTGACCTGACTCTGGAGGATCAGCTGTGATGTGACCTGACTCTGGAGGATCAGCTGTGATGTGACCTGACTCTGGAGGATCAGCTGTGATGTGACGTGACTCTGGATGAACAGCTGCGATGTGACATGACTCTGGATGATCAGCTGTGATGTGCCAAGACTCTGGACGAACAGCTGAGACGTGACGAGGCTCTGGCAGATCAGCTGAGACTTGACTTGACTCAGGAAGATCAGCGGTGACTTGACTTGACTCATGACAATCATTTTAAGCTTATTTATTTTTTTCTTTTATTATTATTATTATTATTTACTTGTATTGTTTTTTTTAACTGTATATTCTCATTTTCTACATATTGTAGTCTACAGTCAATATTTTTCTATACTATCTTGGAAATGACTACTGTCATGTTCATTGGCTGTAATAAGACTGCATTTAAATAATAATACTGATAAAAAAAATGGTGTCCAACATTCCACACTTAGTTTTTTCGGTTATTTAAGTGCCTCATCCGAGTATTTAAAGTGCACTTTTTCTTTTTGGAATTGTCAGTGTGAACACACTACTTGCACTATTTATGCTACAAAACGTCATAGAATAATGCAGAAGTACGCGGTTTGGGACGCACTGTCGTCATCGGGGACAGATGTAGCCACGTGATTGTTTCTTCGACAGCGACTGTGACCGTTATTACTTTACATCGGAAAGTTTTCCGGACGATGGATAAACACACACTTGTTCGGCATTTTTTAGTGTTTGACAGAGATTTAACCACTGATCTATAAAAGAAAACTACATCTATAAATGATATAGATCGCTGGATTAGGACTGAATGAAAGGATAACGGCCTGAGGAGGTCAGAAAGGTACGTTGTGAGAATTTATTGCCCTTTTGTACGCTTGGTTATTAGCAACATATTGGATTAATGTATGGTTTAGGCTATAACATATAAATGTATCTCAGAAACCTGTTGCTGTTTTACTGTGGTAATAGTTTTGGGCGCTTTTCTCAACGCGAACGTTTGTGTTTGTGTGCTAACGCCAAACGCGCCGATTTTGCTGCAGAGCGATTGGTTGTACTCTGTTGATGTAACGTTATTTATTCAAAATTTGACTACTGGTGAGTGTTGTTTGAAAGATTACTGTTAAGAGTGTGTTAACTTAAAAAAAGACATGTAGTGTTTGTGTAGAACGGTTTCCATGGAAACGGTCTTATTTTGTTTTCAATTAGATATTGATATTTTCAAAAGCCAGTATATGATACCCCTAATCTTAACTTTTAAATGATTACATTTATTAAATTATGAAGAGTAAAATGGGTAATGATACCCATTTAACATTTTATTTGAAAGTCATGTAACATTCAAGATACCTTATAGATTATATTTTAGTTTACACATGGTTAAAATAAATATATTTACTGTAGTGGTAACCATGGAAATCTACAAAAACTATGGTCACTGTATAGTAAAACCATGGTTCATTTTTAAAAGGGACTGCCAGTTGCACCCATAAAATCCAATTTTTTTATTCTGACAGTGTAGAACATGGTCAATATGAACTTTAATGTTCAACTGAAATAAACTATAGGCTAAAATTTCAATTTGTTTATTGTGAAATAACTCAAACATATTATGTTTTTCTGTCCTCTGATAAGTATTGTTCTTGACTTTTTCACAAAAGCATCAATGGTTTCTTATGATACTTTTGGGAAACGCAGCCCTGTTTGAATGCAGTGTCAGCAGTGAGTGAATGCTCTCTGTGATTGATTGGTTCTGTCTTCCAGCATTTCTGTGTGTTCAGATGAGCAGAAAAGTAGTTATTCGTCCAATTCAGTGCATGTTGTATGTATTCAATGTCTTGTTAAATGAACAAAATCACAGGCAAAAAAAACGCCTTAGTATCAATATTTTTTATTTGAGTATTGATACTTTCGGTACTCAGATCAGTATCGATATATCGATACTTCAGTATTGATAAGCCCATTCCTAATGCATTGCACATTAGCTGTGCGCTTGAGAGACAGACAGTGTTGGCTTTTATTCTCACAGATCTCATCAGCTTTAAACAAATTATGTAAATAAAGTCATTTATATTTATCTTAATTCATTTAATTCATACTTTTATTCAAAGCAACAAGTGATAAGTACACGTGCATGGACATATAAGGAATAATTTTACAGTTATTTAGATATTTATACAGATGGATCCAAAGATGAAGAAAATAGGGTAGGCATAGGAATATACATACCAACATTGAATGTAAGTATTGGGAAAAGATTACCTGATCAGTTGTCAGTTTATACGGCAGAGATGATGGCGATTATTGTACACTCTAAAAAATGCTGGGTTAAATATAACCCAGCGCTGGGTTAAAAAGGGACAAACCCAGCTATTACAGACGTAATAGATTTAATTTATTTGTGCAGGGGCATTTTTGTCCAATTTAGTGCCATTTTTGCCCCAAGTCCCCGTGGCCAACCTTACACACGCTCCGCCTATGGCTGTCCTGCAGAGTTTTGCTCCAACCCTAATCAAACACACCTGAACAAGCTAATCAAGGTCTTCAGGATTACAGAGGCTTCAGGCAGGTGAGGTTTTTTTCAGGGTTGGAGCAAAACTCTGTAGGACACCGGCTCTCTAGGACTGAACTTGCCTACCTCTGGTGCAGAATATATATCAATAAAGTCGTCACCTTGGTTATTAGACTAAAACCATTAAAAAAAAAATGTTACTTAAAATAAAATATAAAAAAATTTAACATCTTATTTTTATTTTATCTATGCCAAAGCAACATATCTCATTTTCATTTAGTTTAACTTGATGTACTAAAACAACTAAAACTAAAGCTGAAATAAAAGTGAATAAAAACTATATAAACATATTTTAAAAATACAAACAAAAGCTAATAAAATGACAAAAGCACACAACAAAATGACTAAAAATGAAAACAGATGCAAAAATAAAAACTAATTCAGAATATCAGTCCCTCATTTTTGTGTCATGTTTTGGTCACCACATCATTTTCCCGTATGCACATGTGTGTTATTTAGTGTCTTTGCTATTTAAAAATGTGGAAAATAGATGTATTTTTTTTTATTACATTTAAAAAACGTTTAAATAAATACATTAAATAAAAAATGGAAACAATGTAATATTGTTTTGTTGTCAGACAATGAATGTAAATCAGTTTTACATTCATTCTGATTCTGAACTTCTAATTAAGTAGCTAAGAAAGTTCAGTAATCGCACATCTGTCATGAAAGGAAGATAGCTTCATGTAGGCTATTTTAAGGGGGGAAATATTTTACAGAAAAACAAAGGGGAAGTTAGTTAACATGTCATTTGACCTATTCATGCTCATTCAGATGTTCAGTGTTAAAGGGGTCATATGATGCTGCTAAAAAGAACATTATTTTGTGTATTTGGTGTAATGAAATGTGTTTATGCGGTTTAAAGTAAAAAAAACACATTATTTTCCACATACTGTATTACAGAATAGAACATGATCAATATTATCTTTCAACGTTCAATTTAAATAATTGTAATTGCACAAACTATGTAGGCTACAATTTCAATTTGTTTATTGTGAAATAACTCAAACATATTATGTTTTTCTGTCCTCTGATAAGTATTGTTCTTGACTTTTTCACAAAAGCATCAATGGTTTCTTATGATACTTTTGGGAAACGCAGCCCTGTTTGAATGCAGTGTCAGCAGTGAGTGAATGCTCTCTGTGATTGATTGGTTCTGTCTTCCAGCATTTCTGTGTGTTCAGATGAGCAGAAAAGTAGTTATTCGTCCAATTCAGTGCATGTTGTATGTATTCAATGTCTTGTTAAATGAACAAAATCACAGGCAAAAAAAACGCCTTAGTATCAATATTTTTTATTTGAGTATTGATACTTTCGGTACTCAGATCAGTATCGATATATCGATACTTCAGTATTGATAAGCCCATTCCTAATGCATTGCACATTAGCTGTGCGCTTGAGAGACAGACAGTGTTGGCTTTTATTCTCACAGATCTCATCAGCTTTAAACAAATTATGTAAATAAAGTCATTTATATTTATCTTAATTCATTTAATTCATACTTTTATTCAAAGCAACAAGTGATAAGTACACGTGCATGGACATATAAGGAATCAGAAGTTGAAATTAAAAGTTGTCCGCCACAGTTCGTGTTGTATGACTTCACAAGTTGCATTTGGTCCTTTCACGATGCTTTTTAAATCTTTTGAGGATAGCTGTGCATGAATTAGTAGTAGTAGACCACTGTTTTTCTTCCCATTATGATAGACTTAGATAGAAAATACAAAGTTGCTGAAATGGATGTTCGTATCAAAGGTTGAATGCATTCAGTGTGTGTCTGGCTAGTTAAATTTGCCAAATAATTAGCATATTCCACCAAAATTTTCGTAAGCTTTTTCTCATGTCATAATTTCCACATCTGATGAACACGAGTAACACCACCACACCTGCAAAACTCTAATAGCCAAACCTGGGGTATCTAGTTCCTTCTCCTCTCTTACATTTTTGCATCTCAGTTTTGTACATTTTCTTAGGCTAGGCATACAAACATTTTGTGTAGAACAAGAGTAGGCAAGTTCGGTCCTAGAGAGCCGCTGTCCTCATAGGTGGAGGGTGAACCAACTCCAGGGTAAGGCTAACCTACAGCGAGAATAAAAGTTACGCCTTCTTTCTTTGCGTGAACATTTGGGCGGTGTTATGCAAATCTTAAGAGGGTGTTTACGGGTGTGTTTATCTGATGGTCCTTGTGTACGGTTTGCATCAGTGGGACGGTTTGTGGCCGTCTGTGTGTCAATGTGTTACTTGTCGTTTCTTTGTAATTATTTGTGTTTCCCATCATGGGCTTGACTGATGATGATGTCGAGAATGAGGTGGAGGGTGTGGGTGGAGGTTTCAAAGCTTTGGTTTACAAGACAACTGAGATGTTCTGGCCTCAGAACACTGGCATGAAGGTGGAAGATGAGACTGAGTGTTGATTAGGGCTGGGCCATATGGCAACGTCAGAACGTTCGAGCAATTCAAGATTTTGATTAAGATTTTTTTAACATAGTCAACTTAAAAACGTAACTACAACATGATTCAAGTAACATTCTCTTTATTAACCATCTGGTTAAAAAAGTTCTAGTCCATGTGCAGCACACATGAAGTGGTCAACATGGTGTAAAGGTGAAACAAATGGCTTGTTAAATATCTTTGCAGAAAAGATACATGAAATATGATGACACACACACTTCCTGTTCACAAGTTTGGGGTCAGTAAGGTGTTAATATTTAGCACTCAATTGCTTATATATTAACATGCTTATAAGATGCCTATATGTACGGCTTGCATCACAAGAATAAATACTATATTCAAATAGAAAAGGTCATTTTTAATTGTAATAATATTTCATAATATTACTGTTTTTACTGTATTTTTGCTAAAAAAAATCCAGCTTTGGTGAGCAGAACAGACTTAAAACATCAAAAAATATTTCTGACCCCAAACTGTTGAACAGTCGTGTAGTTTTATGTAGTTGGACGCAGCCTTGTATAATATATCACACTCAATATATATTTAACGTTACATTTCAGATGTTTATAATATTTTGTGGAAAATATTAGGGACGAAGAGGGTGTGAAAATGAAACTGGTAAGTGTGATCTGGTGCCTATTCTGGACTATATAACAGGAAATGCTGATGAAACGCTGTTCTCATTTCTCAAAAAAGCAAGACTTTTCGTAAGTGTACGTTGTCTCGATGCTGACAGACAGTTCATGGATCAGTCTTTGTGTTTAAATGTCATCTTTTCCTTTATTAAAAAGGTCTTATCGTTTCTTTCAGTGATTTTTAATAAAGGAAGAGTTTGTTTGAACATTGTACAACCTGGCTGTTTTAGACAAATGAGCTTAAGCCAAACAGTTTGTGTTTGAAGGTACAGCTTGTAAAGTTGTAAAGCTTTTTTTTAATACAGTGTAGCATATATAAACATCAACATGATCCAATCACAAGCGGTCAGTGCTGAATTCAGCCCTAAAGGGTGCTTTTGTGATTGGAACAGTACCATTTCCAAGAATTTGGCTGTTTTGTTGTTCCGTCTCTTTTTGACACTCTTTCTTCCACATTCTCCTGAGGATAAGTAACACATTTGAAGCGCTGGCTTGACCCGTTCTGCTCATGAAGCAGTACAGAAGTGGATCGGCCAGGCAGTTGAGCATCGCGAGGAAGACGCTGACCTTATATCCGAGGAAGAGCCAGTTGGGATACGGACAATCCTCCAGAAAAACCCTCAAAACCATCATGATGTGTACAGGTCCGAAACACAAATAAAGGGTCAACAAAATGCTTCCAAGAAGCCTGAAGACGTGCCGGCGCTCCATCGACACAAGCGTTTGGTTTCTCTTCACGTCCGAACATATCCGCCAATAACAGAAACCCACCACCAATGCGGGAATGAGGAAGCCGACTACAAAACGAGCAATGTTGACCAATTTTTGCGCTGGGGGCAAAGGAAACAAATCCAAGCAGATTGAGTACTGCTCATCGTAGATACTGTCTGGATGCACGGTCATTGCGTTAAATATGACAGTAAAAATCCAAGCAGCAATGCTCACACTGACCGCAGTCTTGCGTTTTCTAAAAGTGCAAAATTTGAGCGGGTGAACGATGGCTAAGTAGCGATCCACCGCAATGCAGCTCAGAAGCATAGCGCTGGTGTAGAAGTTCGTGAAGAGCAGGAAAACACAAATGACACACATCGTCTTCCCGTAAGGCCACTCGTCGTAAAGAGTGACTCGAACCCACACTGGTAAGCACGTGATAAACAAGAGGTCCGAGAGAGCCAGGTTAAACAGATAGACACCCAGCTCGTTCTTCTGACGGATGAGCCGATACGACACAAACAGGAAGAAGATGTTGGACGGGATGCCGATCAGGATCACAGCCAGATGCAGGGCTACAAATACCGTCTTCTCGGGATGTGCAGATGGGTAGCAGTCATCTGATTCGTTCAGGCTGGAGGTGTTCATCAATTCGCCCATTATGTTCATCTCAAGGCAGCTAGTTTAGAAATAATTTTTTTTTTTACTATGTGAGAGTTTTACTTCACAGTGGAATAGCAATTATGAATCAAACTGTTCATGCAAAACTGTAGCAAAACTTATTCACCATTGCTCCAAACCTCTTTTCATGTTGCTATTTTTGTTTATTTTCTTAATCCTGTGATGCCCACTTTGCTGGGCACTTACAGTCGATTGGAACAAACTTCTGAAGCGATAAGAGAAACATACAAAATGCTGCTATAGAACCGCTGCTATAAGTGAATGTGGACGGATGCTGCTGAGCTCACGGTCATATGATAGCAGATTTAGAAGTTTGAAGTCAGTAAGATTTTTACATTTTTAAATTTAGATTTTTAAACAAGATTCTTCTGCTGCTCACCAAGGCTGCATTTATTTGATTAAAATACAGTAAAACAGTAATATTGTGAAATATTATTACAATAATATAATAATTTAAAATAGCTATTTTGCTTTAATAGCTAATTTTAACATATTATAAAATAGAGCCCGACCGATTTATCGGTCTGTCGATTTAATCGGCCGATATGAACCTGTCCCAGACATATCGGCATCGCCGTATATGCCGCAGATATGCCACTGATAGGAAATTTTTTTTTACAGAACATAAAACGCAGATAAAATGCTTGAAAATGGTGCAATTACGTTGTTTGTCCAACTGAGCGCGCTCCATTTTTTGCTAGTAGCGACCTGGATTAAACGCTTTAAAGCGTATGGAATACCATTGAAACTTTGAACGGCCATATCTCTGTAACGGCGGGGCAGATCCGCACCAAATACAGGTGGCTTGAGTTTGTTGAATGTTGATTTAGCGCTACGCTGTCACCTAGTTGGAGAGACGCAATGCTATTAAGCAGCGGTTCTTAATCCTGTTCCTTGCGACCCCCCGCTATGCACATTTTGTATGTTTCTCTTATCACTTCAGAGGTTTGCTCTATTCAGCCGTAAGTGCCCTGCGAAGTGGACTTCACAGGATATTCTGCCATGATTCCAGTTCGAAGGGAACGTACGTTACATTCAAAGGGCATTAAAGTGCGCGAGACGTGAATTTAAATAGTATTTATTTACAGAGGTATATTATGTTACACTTCACTAATAAGTTTCGTCTGTGTGTGAAGAAACACTATTTGCGTAGTGAAAATCCGTGAATGAATGTTCCGAAGTGAAATAAACTTCAACGGAATAAAGTTGAATGGAATTCAATTGAAATAAATTTGAATAAACTTCA
This sequence comes from Sinocyclocheilus rhinocerous, assembly GCF_001515625.1. Lineage (NCBI taxonomy): Eukaryota > Metazoa > Chordata > Actinopteri > Cypriniformes > Cyprinidae > Sinocyclocheilus > Sinocyclocheilus rhinocerous. The sequence goes on along the minus strand of NW_015646430.1, from coordinate 528,646 downwards.
ACTTGACTGTTCAGTGCACTGATGTCAGACTCATTTTGGATAATAAAGTTTATTGTTAAATTGTTAAATACCCTGCCTCCATTACATATTTTTGTCACGTCATTGTAAGTGTTTGATCACCACATTTGATTGATTATTACAAAAAAAAAATGTGTTTATATATATTCTGTTTATGTATATACTGTATTCTATATATAGAACCAGTCAAAAGTTTGGACACACGAATGGGAAAGTGTCCAAACTTTTGACTGGTACTGTACTATAATATGCACATAAAGATTACCATCTGATATATCGATATCAGCCTTTTTTACTCCCTAATATCGACATCGGCCCTCAAAAACCCATATTGGTCAGTCTCTTTTATAAAACTTAGCTTATTTCTGTAATGCAAAGTATCACATTTCATTTTTTAAGCAATTTGAGAGCTATATTTTCATCTCTTCCTCACACAAAACTATCATATTTGTTTAGATGACTTGTAATGTACCCTCCTTGTAATACAGACTTGTAAGATTGTAATATATGGACTTTTTTACAAAGCTTAAGCTCAACAGTCACTGGTTGCTTTTGCTGTACAGAAGAGCGGCGTCAATATTCTGACTAAGATCTGCTTATACAAAAGAAATAAAGTCACATGAGTCGAGCGGCATGAGGGCGAGTAAATAATGACACAATGAGTGAACTTTCCCTTTAAGTGGATTTATTTACTGTCCCACAATATCTATCACAAAACAGCCCTAATATTACTAGAATAACATTGTAGCTTCACTAGAATGTTGAAATAAATCAACCAACCAAACATGTGCTGAATTTTACCAGAAGAGGATCAAATCTAAACTCACCATAAGTGCAGCGATTCAGGAATCTTGTTTTTGGACAAAATTATGAAAATATGATAAGATTTACAAAGATATACATGAAAGAACTGCACATTACAACGATCTCCTCCACAGGGGAGGAAATACGAAAAACATAACTTCCTTGTTTAACCACAGTGTGCAGAAATCACCAAACACTCGAGAAGTGACACTACAGTGACCGTTATCTGCCTTCTCGAAATATGATTGCTCAAACTTATTTCTATGTTTCTTCTGCTTACCAGTTTGTTTACTACATATGGGCTTTTTCATAAAGGAAGTAACATTTTGGACTTTACACTCTAAAAAACAACCCAATTTGGGCTGGATAAATATAGGACAGAACACATGTTGGGTTAATTTTACCCAGCAAATTGGGTTGATTAATTTTTACTATAAGACTAACTTTTTTTAATTTTTTTTTTTACTTCAAATAATGTTTACAGATTAACTTAAATCCTCAAAACTTTTGTAAAATACTCCACACAACCACTGGTTTGCATGATAACTTCCTTTATTTTCCTCTATTTACATCATTTACAGCATTGTTTATATTGTTTTTAATGCATATGCTATACATATTGCCTATATTTAAACTCGTTTAACAAACATTACAAGAACAAATTCATCATTAAGCAGAAGTAATTCACGTGTAATCGGCCAGTCTCTGTTATTCTGTTTCCACCGTAACGGCGCTTTGCCGAAACAAGCTGCGACTGCCTCCATAACCTGCCCATAAACAAACAGTAAACAGCTCTGAGGACATATTTTAACATCCAAAGTATTTATATTCTGTATCTTTATGAATAAAATCGGTTATTTTATGCAAAGCATCAGGCTTTTCCATCAGGTGAAAAGACCGTCGCGACATTCGTTTAGGTGACTCACAATGCTCTGCAAGCACAGTAATGATTTTATAGATAAAATAAAATGTACACAAACCTGTATTTTACAGAAGAAATGCATCACTTCAATGGCGCTTAGAACTGCTCTCTCCTGAAGAGGACGCAAACTCACAGCGATAAATAACTCAACCTCTGGGCTACGTATGACCCAGGATCTGAGAAACACAAAAACTACCCAAACACTGAAAAAATAACCAAAAAAAATGACCCAAAAGGCTCAACCCATCATTTGGGTTAAAAAATAACCCAGGATTTTTTAGAGTGTAAGCTAAAATATTTTATCTTAAATCAATTTGGTGTCATATAGTGAAATAGAAATCATAGAAGGCCTTTAAAGGGGTCATAGGATGCCCATTTGCCACAAGTTGATATGATTCTTTAGTGTCTTAATGAAAAGTCTGTAACATAGTTTGGTTAAAATTTCTCAATGGTCGTGTATAAAACACTTTTTCACCCTGTAAAAAAACAGCTCTTTTCAGATCAAGCCGTTTTTGTAGCATTTTTGAGAAAGGGGAAAACATTTAACGAGATTAAAAAAAAAACACTGGGTGGATTTTTATCATTATAGGGTGGTTGTGTACACACACTGCCAACACACATTTCAGTTCAAACAACTTGTAAAAGTGCATGTAGCATCCTATGACCCCTTTAAGTAGAGCAAACTCATTGTCAAAAGAGCTGTATGATCATTCTGCTAAATTTCCCATTGCTTGTGTTCTTTGTTTTAGTAGAAAGAAAGAAATTCATACAGGTTTAAGCAACGTGAGTGAGTGAGTGAGTGAGTAAATAACGACAGAGGTTTCCTTCTAGGTGAGTCATTCCTTTAGTTTCTTACATCAAGTGTTTTTATAGCAGTGGTTTGTTTTGCATTTCTGCCAGACGAACAGGTGAAGTCAAACATCTCTCAGAAACCACAGATGATGTTTCGATAACAGGTTTGCATGTTTGTTGCAGCAGATAAGATATGTTTCACAACTCTCGTTTCTTTTCTGGAAACAAATACACACATCAAACAAATGCACGGAAATGCACAAGTTTCGCCTGCTCATTTGTATATAACTCTTTTCCACAACTCAAAATATCAATGAAGTCATCAAAACAATAATTTCACACGTATTCACAATTTATATTCGTATACAAACAATTTAAACAGAAACCTTTAGGTTTTTAACCCTATAAAGCCGCTGTATCATATTTGATACAAAAATTGGCAAGGCCTCTAAATGATCAACATGATCAAAATTTTGCTGAAAAACCTGTTTCATACCATCTACTCCATGCCTTCTGTTGTCTGATTGACTTTTTAATCAAGTAAAAATCCTTCAGCTGGAGCTTCACGTGTTTTTCTACTGTCAAATCTTGACTGATTTTTATCAAGTAAATATCAGAATAACTGCAGTAATATCTCCAGATGAACACTTACTGGACTGAAGCAGCTCAGCTTTACTTGATTCTCCATCAATCATGTTTTAGAGGCTCAAATCTGATCATCAGGATCTTTTGAGGTGCGTTTGTTTCCAGAAGCTTTACTTTCACTGTTCCTCAGCGGAGGAATGATCTTCACAAGCCTCCAGAACATCTCACGTTTATTTCTTCATCTCTCAATCAGCACTGGATTGCATTGCATTATGTTTTGATAATTTCAATCTCATTTTACTAAGCCATATATTGGAGATATAGAGTGACGACTGATATTTATATAATTTTATGTAAGTATCTGCTCTACTGTTATAAAGATCTCATTGATTTACATTACAAGCAACAGTAAATATCGGCATCTGCGCCAAATGGCATATTTTTCCTCAGTTGTCTAAATGAAATTGAGCTGTTTTCCTCTCCATATTCTCACTATATCACAATATATGAGTCATACAAGCCTGATGTATCAAATATGATACTCAACAAAAACATGTAAGCAAACTTTTTTTGTCTAAAGGTTCAATAATCTGTTCCATTTCAAAAAATTAAAATTTTCTAACTATAATTTCATATGTCAGACTTTACAGGCTTAAGTTCTTAAGAGTCTGTCAAGACATTAATATACAGTATATTTGGAGTCTCAAGGTTTCATCACAGATGAATACATCTTACTGAATTGTTCCTCACAGAGCTTAAAAAGTCTTTTCATTTCAGTTTTGGCACTGTCACTTATGAGACAATAAAGGATGGGGTCTAAAACACTGTTTATAGTAGTCGTAGCCACAAACACCATGTAAACGTCTCTGAGATTCTTCGCGATGCTGCAGTTTCCAGGCTCCAGCAGTCCTCTGATGAACATCACCACCTGGAAGGGCGTAAAAGCCAACAAGTAGGTGAAAAGGAGAGAGAAGAGAAGGCGGCAAATCTTCCTCCGTTCGCTGACCACAGTGGATGTGCTTTTCTTCAGCGCCCTGATGATCTCCTCGAAGCAGAAGCTCATAATGAGCACAGGAATGAGACATCCCAGGACCGCGCGTGTGATGGCCACGTTGGTGGCGGCGGCGCTCATTATCATCGGCTCCTCGCACATACGACTGGCAGAAAAGTTCCCGATCGCCTCCGTGTAGATTAGAAGGCCCAGATGAAGCACGATCTCCACCAGCCATACGATGACGCTCACCAGTACTGCAGTTCTGACCTCTCGCACACGTGCGAAATGCAGCGGAAACACGATGGCTAAATATCGGTCCATAGAGATGCAGCACAGGAACCCTGAACCCACATAGAAGCTGTTGAACATGACCACCGCTATAACGCTGCAAAGACCATCGTTCACCGCATTGCCGAGTGCCATCATGATCCAAACGGGTAGAGTGAGGATATACAGCAGATCTCCGACTGACAAATTAATCAGATAAACCGCCAAATTATTGCCCTTCTTCATCAGAACCCAGGCCACGTACAGGGACAGACAGTTTGCTGGAAATCCAATGATGAAGAACAGCGAGTAAGCTGCCGGGTACATGTACTGCTCCACCGCGTGTCCATGCGGAGAGATAGTACAGTTTACAGAAGTGTTCGGGTCCATGGTAGACGCTAAGGTATCATTTTTCGAAAGGAGATGAATGCTACTCTCAGGTACTTCCAGTGTATTTGTACCGTATAATGTGAGTAGGCGTTGCATTCACGGAATAACGAGCCATGCAAATCATGTTTCACAAAGAACTAGGACAGCATGACTGTTGATTTCCAGGATATATATTTATTTGTTTATTTAAAGGATTAGTTCACTTCCAGAAAGAAAATTCTGTCATCATTTACTCACCCTCCACCTGTTCCAAACCTGTATGAGATTCTTTCTTCTGTTGAACACAAAAGAAGATATTTTGAAAAATGTTGGTATCCGAACAGTTGATGGGCACCATTGACTTCCATAGAAATGTTTTTTTTCCAACTATAGAAGTCAATGGTGCCCATTAACTGTTCGGATACTAACATTTTTCAAAATATCTTCTTTTGTGTTCAACAGAAGAAAGAATCTCATACAGGTTTGGAACAGGTGGAGGGTGAGTAAATGATGACAGAATTTTCATTCTGGAAGTGAACTAATCCTTTAAAATGATCACGAACCATACATTTACATTTACATTTACATTTAGACATTTAGCAGACGCTTTTATCCAAAGCGACTTACAATTGGGGGATACATAAAGCGATTCTTCTTAAAAGAGGCAAACAGATACAGGAAGTGCTTGTAATACCAAGTTTTTAGACATTGTTCAAATAAGTACACGCTAGAAAGAGAATGAATAGATAAAGAGAGAGAATTTTTATTTTTTATTTTTTTTATGATGATGAAGTCAAGTAGCTTCAAAAGAGATGAGTTTTCAGCTGTCGCTTGAAAATGGTCAGGGATTCAGCATTCCGGATAGGGGTGGGGAGATCGTTCCACCAGCCAGGAACGGTGAACGAGAATGTTCTGGAAAGTGATTTTGAGCCTCTCTGTGATGGTACCACGAGGCGTCGCTCACTAGCGGATCTCAGACTTCTGGAGGGGATGTAGATTCGTAGTAGGGAGTGGAAGTAGGCGGGTGCTGAGCCTGTGGCTGTTCTATATGCAAGCATCAATGTCTGGACCTTGATTCGAGCCGCAACCGGTAGCCAGTGTAGGTTTCGTCTAAAAGTAACCGGTATAGGGGTTGGTGGTGCACAGGTAGCAAAATGTAGTTTAAATGTAATGAAAAAATGATCAGAGATATGTAGGGGTTTTACCAGAATGTTGTCTGCAATACAATTGCGTGTGTAAATTAAGTCAAGTTGGTTGCCTGATTTGTGCGTGCTTGTAGTGGTAAGTCGTTTGAGATCAAATGAAGCAAGGAGTGAATGGAAATCATACATTTGGGATCAGTCCCCATTTATGTATGAATTTACGTATTTATTTGATAGGATTACTTCCCATACACTTGCAATCACTCCATTACATATTTACATATTTATAACATATGGTAAGTGATCCTATTTAGACCACCCAATCTAAGTTTTCTTTTTATATATATATGATTAGGCATTAAAAAGAAATTATATGTATAAGGAATACATTTCAATCACTTCCCATTTATTACTTTATTTATTAGGATTACTTATACATTTGTGATCACGTCCTATTTATTTACTTATTAAAATTCTTTAAATGTTTTGTTAAGTGATCCTATTAAGCCTACCCAAATCGAAGTGTTAGTTATCTTAACAGTCTTACAAAATAGTGGGTATTGAATTCAATATTTAATAAATGTTAATCTCTAATCTAAACTCTTAAGTTTTGTCATGAACGAAAAAGATGAATTAGCCTATTTTAGTTGCAAACATAAAAAGTCCTGAATTTTCTTATAAGGAAAACGTTTACCGTTTAACCCCATCTGTGTTTCAAATACTTCATGTCCACTTCACATTGATTGGATTAAATAAGCCCTTCAATTATGATTTAATTTTGATTAATCCGACTAACCAATAATAAAAAACAAACTGCTGATGAGATTGGATTCCAGTTTTAGTATTTGGCATTTTTCAGCAAATCTTCATGGTTGTCTCTCTAACCTGTTCTGTCTCACCAGCTCATGACATAAAACTTCTGCACAAATTCTTTTAAGACTGATGAACTGCAGATGTAGAAGTGTTATCATACCGTACGTATGGAAAGTTTGCACACATCTGGATTAACAGCAGATAACTGAAACATCTAACATGTGATATATTATGTGGAATGAGAGTGGTTTATGTGGAGAGTTGCATGGAATGTTTACCTCCTGACTGTATATGTCACTTCTGAAGTGAAGTATTAGATCCTGGCTGCGTCCCGATTCATATACTTGCAGTACACACTAGAATTGTGTTCTGGTGGCTAGGAAAGTATATACTGTACTTCTAAGTATGCAGTAACATTTTTATGTGCATTTTACACATTCATACAATAGTGTCTGGATACTTGATACTTATGTTGCATATAAATGTGCATTTATTAGGCTTATAATTTCATATTATTTCACTTATGTGCTAGGTTCAGCTTTTCTTAGCAGTTTTTCTACAGCTGAAAAAGAGGTTGTGGGACCAAAATTATCTAAAATAATATACCAAAATATTACATAATAAAATAATATCTTATCAGTCATTGAAATGTATTGTTAATTTTTTTGTAATTATACATAATATATTTTGTAAAAAAAAATAATTACACATATATAATTATAGTAATACATAATTATTATTATATGTTTATTT
>NW_015646430.1:507690-521069 GCF_001515625.1 Sinocyclocheilus rhinocerous | reverse complement strand
GCATATTATCTGCATTTTTGTATTTTAATATAAGAGATAATCCACAAGAATCCACATTGCTTTCTGTAGTAATCTTTCATTTGAATGGCTGATACCACTTACATCAATGATCAGGATCAGACTACTGCAGTTGAAACCCTGTATGAAATGGTGCAGTTCCTAATGGTTCTGTCCGCATTCTGAACAGTTTTGAGATATTGAGCTTCAAAGTGTTTGCACTCCATATAGTGAAATGGGATATGGGGAACATCTCTTTCATACATCAGTCCCATATACTTCAAAATTTAATTTCAGGTTTAATTCAATTGTTAATTGTTAGATTTATCAACTTCGGAGTTGATAATTGTCTCTATATACATTTTAGTATAGAAAGTGTAAAAATGGAAAACAGAGAGAGTGAAAGAGCAAAAGGAAAGTGTGATATAGAGAAAGTAATAAAGAAAGAGAATGTGAAACTTGCCTGGTTAAATAAACCAAAAATGAAACAAAGTAAAAAAAAAAAAAAAGCTTCACATAATGTAAATAAGTTGTCACAGAATAAGAATATGTGAATAACTCAATTTTGACAAAAATGGCAGATATAACTTTATAATTCCAAGGAGACGAAATGTCCTGTGAGTTTGTGGGATTGATGGGAGTCTGGCAGTTATGTGTGGGTTAGCAGAAGAGAATTTGCGTATCAGTACTTGAGTATTTGCATATTTACAAGTTAGCAGCAAGGTACAATAATAAACATAGAAACACAACATTACGATGAGCAAAATCATTGAAATGGCAAATTCAGTGCCTGTTTTTTAAAATAAAATTTTATTTGCCAAAGTTTCAATCTAATGACCCATTAAAGTGGTCACATTAAAGTTGACATGCTAAATTTGATCATTCATTTACATATTTGCAACCCTGTGTTATTTCTAGTAATGTAAAGGAATCAGACTGCTGCAGCTGTTCTTGTTATGATGAATTAATGACATTCATTTGCCAGCACCGCCGGTTTAATGTAAATATTATGTTTAAAGAGTTTCTTCACCATATTTGGTTTAGTAATCTAATGACCTCAGCGACAGCCTTATGATAGTTTAAGCAATGTTTACTAACACAAGCAAATCGGTGCTAGTTTAATGCTCCTCGGAGGATGGTAAACATCCTGCTCAGCTGTATTTGTGCATGTTGTGGTGACATTGCTGTTTCGATATTAAGTGTGTAATAAGATTGATGCTCACCTCTGAGTCCTCTTTGTTCAAAGTTGCATCAAAGCTAAAGAGATGATTTGATTTGAAGAAGTGTGTCTGTGCTTAGCATTCTTTATCCGAATCAGCTTCCTCTAATTTGGCACTTCCTGTTTATATTCAACGCTCTACCCATAAACCTCAAGGGAAAAAACAAAGAGTTTATGGGAAAAAAAACAATTTATCACTGCTGTTAAAACTTTTAAGTGTAACCTTGGTAAACATTTAGATACGTGAAAATGTGTAGCTGCTTAATGAATTTGTGAAACTGAAGCTGACGGCATGACATTTATGTGTTAAGAGTGAACAGCAAACCATACTTTAACTTCAGAATTAATTTTGCAGCCTGCCATAATTCAGCCATCTGTTTTTTTTTTTTTCAGGTTTAGAAAAGCCAAGGAAAAGTATCAAATCTATAAATCTATAAATTATTTATTTTCCTACGTATGCCAAGTAGAGTTAATCGGGTAAAAAAAACAACAATCAAACAAAAAAATCATTTTAGAGAACAAACAAAAATCAACTTAGAAAATCAGGGATTTTTTAAAAGTGTGATGATGAGATGATGATGATTAATTATTATTCTGATTTCTTTGTCATGCAATTTCATTTATAAATTGATTTTCTCTACATATGCTAGGTAGAGTGAATCAGATAAAAAAAAGTTTAGGGATTGGCATGGTAATGTACATGACAATGTTAATGTGTTTGGTCTTGGCGGAATAGATCTGCTACGCTGCTGCTGCTGCGGCAGAGCAAGTACCGAGGCTTGCTACTGCCAATACATCCACAACATGCTGCTGTGAGCATGTAAGAAATATTGCTGCTGCACATATAACACATATGAATAACCCCCATATAGCGTACATGAATCACCTCGTAGCAGATCTATACAGGTGGAGCTGGGGAAGGTGGAGGGTTTCTGAAGCAAGCTGCAATTGCTACTGCCAGCACTAATCACATATTTGAATGTTGAGCAGCGAGCTCATTGGCTACCGATACAGGAGAGAACCAATCAGCTGTGCCATGTGATAATGATGTCATTAGGTCAGATTGAGTTAGACCTATCGGACTGCGCCATCTAGAGTTTCATGCCAGAACTCTGTATTTCAACCACACATTCCTAATATTTGAAGGAAGGTTATGCAGCGACTGTGTTCTTCCACAACCAGGCACTGCACAATATTTAGCGATCTTTAACAGCATGTTTATTGCTTGGTTGCTCGATCTGAATCAGTGGGCGGAGCTACAGAATTAGGCGGTGATCTTCTTCTGTGGAGGCGGAGTTTAACCTATCTATTACGTCATAGGTGGCACGTTCCAGGATCTGGCGTTCGCTGGGCCTGCTTTTATTTCAGTAACAACGACGTTTTCAGTTCTGAAACACACAGGACATTCTTTTAGTACGATGATCTCTTATATATCAAAAGCTCAAGTAAAAGTTGATTTCTGAATTCATAACCCCTTTAATGTATAAAATAATTTTTTCTTTAATATATTACATTACATTTTTCTGTAATATATATATGACCCTTGACCACAAAACCAGTCATAAGTAACACGGGTATATTTGTAGCAATAGCCAAAAATACATTGTATGGGTCAAAATTATCGATTTTTCTTTTATGCCAAAAATCATTAGCATATTAAGTAAAGATCATGTTCCATGAAGATATTTTGTAAATTTCCTACCGTAAATATATTAAAACTTAATTTTTGATTAGTAATATGCATTGCTAAGGACTTCATTTGAACAACTTTAAAGATGATTTTCTCAATATTTTGTTTTTTTTACTCCCTCAGATTCCAGATGTTTCAAATAGTTGTATCTCAGCCAAATATTGTCCTATCCTAACAAACCATACATCAATGGAAAGCTTATTTATTCAGCTTTCAGACGTTGTATAAATCTCAATTATCTTATGACTGGTTTTGTGGTCCAAGGTCACATATTATATAGTTAATGAATTAATTAATTCATGTATTTAATATAACAAATCTAATAAGCTAATTGGGTAAAAATGAAATTAATTTCTAAAATTATTGATTTATATAACTGAGAAATATTACGGAAATTTGTTTGGTCACAAAGAGTGTCAACCCTGATAATTGCAACAATACTGGAAACACAATTTGCAGTGATGAAGATCATGGCTGTGTTGTGAAAATCTTACACTTGTCTTTCTCATATAACACAACAGGCTTGATTTGACTGGCGGTTGTCGTAGAGGTTAAAACAGTCCGCTGCAGAGCAGTCGCATCCAAGGAGCGTTTTCTTCTATTATAGATGCTGCTGACTTTCCTCTTGAAATACTTTCCTGAGCAAACATACAGCGCCGGATTCAGGCAGCTGTTTGAGAATGCAAGGTACACAGAAAACTGGCTTCCGATGTTTAGAAAGTGAGACCACTCATTCTGATCCAAAACCTTTAGATCACAGAGTAAGTCTAGCAAAGTCACGAAGTGAAACGGACCCCAGCAGATGAGGAAGAGCAGGGTGACAGCGCACACCAGGACCGTAGCCTTCTTGTCGTTTCTGTCCTCACAATAACCGATGTGTCTCCGTCGCTTCAAAGCCCAGACGATATTGACGCAGCAGAACGTGATGACCAGGAACGGCAGAGCGAAGCCCACCAGGTTCAACTGCAGAAGATGAGCGAGTCTCCAACTTGTGTTGGGATAATCCAGGTGGCATTCGACGGCTCGGTGACCTGGAATATCTTTCAGTTTTCGTATGCAGACTGTCGGAGCTCCCATTCCCACACCGAACAGCCAAAGAACGACACAAATGAATTTGGCGTAGCGTTTCCGACGAAGCCACATGGCCTTCATGGTCAAGGCGAGCGCGAGGTAGCGGTCCACGTTCACCATCACTAGCATGTAGATGCTGGTGTACATGTTGACGTTGATGGAGAGGTTGACCACCTTGCACATGATCTCTCCGTAAGACCACATGAAGTAGTTCAGGATGTTCATGGCCCAAAACGGCAGACAGACTAGTAGGAGGAGGTCAGCCAGCACCAGATTACCAAGATAGATCTCAGGCACGGACCAGCGGCTTCCCTGGAGCAGAAACACTAGCAATACGAAAACATTTCCCACAATTCCTGTCAAGCACACTGTGAAGATGTACGGAGGAATGATGGAGTAGACTAGATCCCACTCTGTTGAGTTGAAAAAATCCAGGTATGCTGGGGTGACGAATGCATTTGGAGGCTGAAGCGTTGCCAATGACACAAGCTCTTCTGGCTGCATCCTAGAAGATAAAAAAAATTGTACTAAAATAATTAAAACTGAAATAAAAGTGAATAAAAAAACAATATAGACTTTAAAAAAAACGAATAAAAATTACAAAAACACAACAAAACTTAAATTTTAAATTACAATGAAAACAGAAAATATAAAAACGAATTAAAATGTTTAATACAAATTACAATAGTATATCAGTGATAAACTTTCTTAATCCATCCTAAATTTGCTGTCTAATTTATTCCAGAGTGACACTAAAAATTATTTAACTTTACAATGTGTGAATGTAATTGCATTAGAAATAAAATATCAAAATGGAAATGTATTAAGTTTATAATAATTTAAATTTGGGAACCGCTGTTTTAGAACTTTCGTTTGTGTAACTATTTCAAGAAAATGTAGCCTACTTCTGCTGATGTACATTTGTTCAGATTTGGGGTCTAATCCAAAAATACTTCAAAAAAAAAAAAAAAAAAGGACTCTTAACTTTATAATGTGTCATTTATTGAAGGGATTTTTTGTCATCCGATCCATTTTGATCTAAAATATTTTCTTGAAGTTCCCCGAGATAAAAATTATTATTTCAATCATTAAACAACACATATGCATGCTCATGATTCCCTGATGTTGGTTAATCGCCCCATGACATACAGATAAACAAATAAAACATGTAATATTTTTTTTATTAAGTTTTATTTTGAATGTTTTTATTTTAAAATTAATTTTGATTTGACTTTTTTTATTTATTTAATCAATTACTAGCTTTTCATCAGCTCATGATTCCCAATTTGGGGAAATTTAACTTGAAATTATTGTTAAAAAAAATGCACAAACAATTTACAAGCAAAACATTTAATAAAAAAAGGTTTGTTTGATTTGAAATGGTAAAGCAATAGATCTAGTTTTGAAAATGAAAACAAAATTCATTGCGTCTATACCTGATCTAATACAATGATGAAATTGTGACTGAAGCATCCAAATACTTCTTGAAGCCCCTTTGAATCATATATCGTATATACTTACCTTACTTTTTCTGTTTTTCTGGTGGACTGATATTCCTGGCTTTCTCCTCACCTCACAATCTTCCTGTTCTTGCAGAAGGAGCGTTCAGTAAGAGACAGAGAACAGCTCAGTCTTTACAGCCTCATTCCTCCAGAGCCATTGAGCGGCTGCTGAGCCTGAATCTGTTTATACTCAGACTTTCTCTTCCCTCCACTGAAGAGAGACAGATGAAGACTTCAGAGTAATGCAAACATAATGTCTGTGGGTCAAAATCTGATGCGCTGCTGGACTTATTTGCTTGTTTCCTTCATAGAAAGAATGTCAACAATTCTGTGTTTTTCTGTCAATATGGGGTGCTGTGTGTACATTAATGAGGAAAAAAAATTAACTTAAATGATTTTAGCAAATGGCTGCAATATAACAAAGAGTGAAAAATTTAAGGGGGTCTGAATACTTTCCGTACCCACTGTATAAATAATACTAATAGTACATTTAATACAAAAAATGACACAAATTGGGCAGTGAAGCAGTGTGACATTTTTGTCTTCTGTATTTATTATACATGCAGTTTTTATGAGCTCATATAACTAGATAAAAATGTTTGTCAAGACAAACTTTGGTATTGGCTTGACAAAGCCTGAAAGTTTTAAGCTGTTTTAAAAGCTTGAAGTTTTACGTTTGAAGGTTTTTTAGTTTGAAGTATTTTGAAGTTTGAAGGTTTTGAAGGCCATACAGTCTATCAGAAAAAAACAAAAACATTGATATTCTGGATGGTTGCAAAAAGATTGCTATGCAGTTGAATAATAGATTATATATTGATAAAACAGATATGGATTGAGAGACAGACAGTCAGAAAGATTATATAATGGCAAAGATAGATAGATAGATAGATGTATTGTAAAAGGTTTCAGCTATATAACATACACTTGTAATGCATCATATCTACCAGCAGAGGGCGATCTGAGTCAACCGCTTCTGCAGACACTGTATGACTGTAACTGTCAGATAAGTTCTGTATTCACAAAAACTTAGTTGTGATGCTCTGGCAGAATAACTAATACTAGTAACATTATCACAACTAGTCTTCACTTGATGTTTTGAGGAGTAATATTTTTTAATATTTAATATGGAATGCATTTATGAAATGTCAGTAGTGATTATTTACCTTGGATGTTAGCCGTGCAGTTCTGTTGACAACATGAGATCAGATTCTGTGCAGAGCTGTTAAACCAGTGTTATTTTAGTACAGTTGAGATACTATTACAGCTTTTATTAATATTTTAGTTTTGTTTTTATTTAACAAACATATTTTATACTTTTTTTATATGTTTTAATTTCTGTTTTAATATTTTAGTCGTTTTGTTTTGTGTTTTTGTCATTTTTAGTAGTTTTTTAATTTTTATTTATTTATTTATTTATTTTTATTCAGTTTTAGTTTTTGTTGATCAAGTTAAACTAAATTAGAAATGTTGCCTTGGCAACTAGCTGAAATAAAAAAGTTGTAACTTTTTTTGTTTGTTTTGTTAAATTAAAAAAATATTTTTGTTTTTATTTGTTTTAAATGTTGCATTTTGTTTAAGGTCACCAATGGGGTGATTACTCTTGGTTATGTTTCTTCAATTCTCTGAATATATTGTATTTTGTATATATATAATAACCAACAGATCTGGATTAAAGACTTAAATCTGAACATAAGTGACCTTGCTTAAGTTTACAGAACCTCACGGCTCATTTCTAAAAGTAGAACTGTACATTTCTGAGAGTAAAAGTCATTTCTAAAAGTGAACTGATAGTTCACTCAACCCCTTACCTAGGGTGACCATACGTGCAGTTTTTCCCGGACACGTCCAGGCCAGGATTTGTATATTGCACCTCAGACAGGTAAAAAATACCGCTGAAAATCAAATCCACGGGGTGAAAGTGTTGCATGCAAATGTTTGAAGCGCTGGCGATGCAGCCAAGAGATGTTATTTTTAAAGAAGGAGGTTTTGTTTTACAGACGGTGATGAATTTATACCACTAATATATGCTTTATTTGAGGGAATGCTGTCAGATTACAGTACAGCCACCCATCCGCAATCATGAAGGTCCCACCACTCTGTGTTACCAACCGCAGTCCTCTAAAAAACATGTCTGGCCATTGAGGGATCGCTGGAAAAACACTATTTAGGAGGTTGTTATTCATAGACACACAAAGAGGAACGAGTGAAGAGTCATTACTGGAAAGTCTGTTCTTTAAAAACCAACTAGTCATTTTCTTACACTGGAAACAAACAGACACAGTCTGCAGAAATCATCGTCTGTCCGTCTCTGTCTAATATTTAACATGCATTACACAGACAAAAAGTGCCATGATATTGCCATGTTTTTTGAACAAGTACCACAGAAGTGTCATTGTATTCTCTGCAATATTTTGTAAGGATAAATATATGTTTACATTTATTTAGCACACACTTTTATCCAAAATGACAAAGAAACATCTGTGCAACCTTGAGTTTTAAGTATAAATGTGATGTTTAATGTAATTGTACTTAATTTGGCAGTTGGCACAGGGATATCGAAGTTAACTCAAATTAAAACCATTTGTGTTACTTAAAATTAAAAATTTAAATAAAAATTAATAAAACCATAAAAAATAATAAATTGGCAAAAGCACAAAACTAAATGACTAAAACTTTAACTTAAAATGAAAATGTAAAATATAAAAATACAAAACTAATTCAAAATATTAATAAAAAATATATAAAATAGTTTCACAGTGATACTAAAATAACACTGATTTGACGGTATTTTATTATTATTCCATTAATATCAGAGATTAATGATTTTTAACATCAACATACAAAAACGTTCTTTTCCAAAAAAACACCACAGACATTTCTGATTTTTGGCATCTCAAAACATAAAATGAAAATGTACATTTTTATTTACAACATTTCAAAATCACATCAAAATGACATATTAAACAAACAAAATAATATTAAACATATTAATTAACATATTAAACATACAAATAAATTATAACTTTAATGTGTAACTATGGACATTTTATACATAATGGCCTTAATATTTTGTGATGGTCTTTAAATTTGATGTAAGATTTACGCAAACAATTTTCACTTGATATTTGCTAGTAAATTTTACAAATAATTATGAAGAAACGTAAAATAACATTGAATTTAATGTGAAATAGAAAGACTGAAATAGCATTTTACAGCATAGCACATCAAACAAACATTATAAATTATCATTTTAATTTGTGCCTATGGACGTTTAATACATAATGTTCTTAATATGTTGTGAAGGTCTTTAAGGTTGAGGAGAGCTGTGATCTTGTAGAACCGCTTGTCGAATCATTTTTTTTCTCCTTAAGCTGCTTCATCAGCTCTTTGACCTTCTTCCTGAAGTTCTTGCCCACGATCACGTAGAGTATCGGGTTCAACACGCTGTTGCTCAAAGCCAAGTAGGTGAATATCTGATTGGAGACGTCCAGACCGGATGCAAAGTCACATCCGCCGAAGACGCCGAAGCGCATCAGGATATCCATGAGGGTCACGAGGTGGAACGGCACCCAACACAAGAGAAACACCATCAGCACCACCAGCACCAGGATGGTGGCTTTCCTTTCAGTGTTTTCCGCATTGAAGCGGTCGATGACCTGCTCGCGCAGAGCTCGGATGATCTTCAGCGTGCAGTAGGAGATCACCAAAAATGGGACGATGAAGCCTAGCAAGATGAGAAGAATGTCGCAAGTGAGGCCAATGTTGGGGTTCGGATAGTTCAGAATACAAGCCGTGATGTTCAGCTCCGGGATGAATTGAGTGTCCCGGAAATGAAGCGTTGGGTAGTTGAGGATTAATCCGAAAAACCAGACGGCAATGCAGTTGAGCTTGGCGTACCGCGGTCGTCTCATTCTACCACGCGACAAAGCGTGGACGAGTGCGACATAGCGGTCGCCGCTAATCAACACTAGTAAGTAAATACTGCAAAGCATGCTCATTTTGATGCCTGTGTTGACTAGTCGGCACATGAGCGAGCCGAATCGCCAGTTAAACCCATCGGCGATGTTGATGGCCCAGAACGGCAAACACGAGACCAACAGGAGGTCAGCAGCCGCCAGATTCCCCAAGTAGATTTCCGCCACCGTACACGCTTTCTTATGCAGGCCGAAGACCAGCAGGACAAAGACGTTTCCCAGGATTCCCAGCACACAGATGATGAACATGTAAGCAGGCTGCATGATGTACAACCAGTCCCACACTTCCCAATGCGGACACTGAGTGTCGTTGGTGAGGTTGTTCCTGGAGACGGCCGTAGGGATTGTGGAAAGGATGGATGATGTTGTTACTTGTATGTCGTTCTCCATGTTTCTGTGGAGAGATGTTCAGTGTCAGTTTTTACTTTTAATCGCTTTAAAGGAAGTCTCTTCTGCTCCCCAAGGCTGCATTTATTTGATCAAAAATACATTAAAAACAGTAATATTGTGAAATATTATTATAATTTAAAATAACTGTTTTCTATTGTATTATATGTTAAAATTTAATTTATTTCTGTGATCAAAGCTGTATTTTCAGCATCATTACTCCAGTTCTAGTGTCACATGATCTTCAGAAATCATTCTAATGTGCTGATTTGCAGCTCGAGAAACATTTCTGATTATTATTAGTGTTGAAAACAGTTGTGCTGCTTCATATTTTTGTGGAAACAGTCATGCATGTTGTTTTTCAGGATTCTTTGATGAATAGAAAGTTCAAAAGAATCTTTTGCAACTTTAAGTGTCGTCACTTTGAATACCTATTAGTAAAAGTATTAATTTTATTTTTTGGTTACCCCCAACTTTTGAATGGTAATGTATCACGGTTTCCACAAAAATATTAGGCAGCATGACTGTTTTCAACATTGATAATAATCAGAAATGTTTCTCGAGCAGCAAATCAGCATATTAGAATGATTTCTGAAGATCATGTGACACTGAAGACTGGAGTAATGATGCTGGAAATACAGCTTTGATCGCAGAAATAAATTACATTTTACTATATATTCACACAGAAAACAATTATTTTAAATGACAGCAATATTTAGCAATTTTACTGTATTTCTGATCAAATAAATGCAACCATGGTGAGTAAGAGACATCTTTCAAAAACATAAAAAAATTGTAATTATTCCAAATTTTTACTCACAATTTTAAGGAATAGTTCCCTTGAAAATTCACCCCAAATTGAAATGGCGTTTACTCAGCCTCATGTCGTTTCAAACCCATATATATGCCTTGATTTCGTTGTACTGAAAAGAGCAGCATTTTATGTTTTCACATAAAAAAAGGAAGTCATAGTGGTTTGGAACAGCTTGTGGGTGAGTTACTGTACTCCAGGAATCCTGGAAGTGGCATCCCTATGGTATGAAAGCATTGTGTAGTTGCATGATATTTCTAGTGTGATTAGGGAAACCGTCTGTCAGGCTGCTGATTAGGTGGAAAAACAGCGGGAGAACTTACAACATTGAATTATTTTGGTCAGTTAGAAGTTTGAATCTTTTTAGTCAGACTCACTAATCGCTGTTAACCAGGGGCCGGTTGCTTAAAAGGTTTAGACTAGTCTTAGAAGTTAGTCATCAATTTTTGGTTTCTTTAAGACTGGTCTGTTTTTTTTTTATTCAGTTACATAAACTTAGATTAGTCTAAACTGAATCCAAAAAATAAGACTTATTGCCCTTTGGCTAACTGCTAGTTGGTCAGACTAGTTCTTAAGACTGTCTTAGAGGCTAAGTTTATGCAGCTAGCTCCAGCACTAAGTCTTATTTGTGTCTGTTTATCTCAGGATGTGAATTATGGGACTGTCTGAAACTACTAATTAATGTGTGAACTAATACACTAGCATGCAGAAGTTTGGGGTCAGTAAGGTTTTTAATGTTTTTAAAACAAGTCTCTTCTGCTCGCCACGGCTGCATTCATTTGCTCAAAAATACAGTAAAAACAGTGAAATATTATTACAATTTAAAATAACTGTTTTCTATGTGAATATATTATAAAATGTAATTTATTTCTGTGATGCGTAGCTGTATTTTCAGCATCATTACTCCAGTCTTCAGTGTCACGTGATCTTCAGAAATCATTCTAATATGCTGATTTGCTGCTCAAGAAACATTTCTGATTATTATCAATGTTGAAAACAGTTGTGCTGCACAATATTTTTGTGGAAACCGTGATACATTTTATTTTTCAGGATTCTTTGATGAATAGAAAGTTCAAAAGAACAGCATTTATGTGACAGAAATCTTTTGTAACATTATAAATGTCTTTACTGACACTTTTGATCAATTTCATGTATTTTTTTTTTTTGGAAAAGAAAATACATTACTAGTTAGACAGCGTGCATATGTACAATTTAAATTGACAGTCAGAAATACAAGTTGTGTTCACTAATGAGGTAACCATAGCAATAGTCAGCCGCTTTAGTACTTTACCTTGGGGTTGTTAGTAAAACATATATACCATCATTATTTATCGCTTTATTGTTGATTTGCATAATGCAAATATATCACAAAAAGCATTTGAAAAGTGAAGAAGAAACATGAATCAATATTAACAGCTGACACTTTTTTTTTCTTTTCAGGCATTCAGACCAATCAATAATCAATACAGATTAACCTGACAATAATGTACATTTTGATTAATAAGTTTAGAAAAATCTGCCAAATATGTAATGCAGTTTTAAACAGAATTAAAAATGCTAAAACTTCTCTTGCTTTTGCTTGTCTCTTCAAGCTTTACTTTTTCTTTTTTCCCCTGTTCTTCTACTTCAGTAGAAACAGAACATGTTGTTTCAGGACATTCCTTTGAGCCAATATGTTGTAATAGTTTTTTGGCTCTTTATCATTTGAGCAAATCAAAATGAAAGCACAAGAATTTAAGCTCTCCAGCGCAGTGGACACATCTGATCCTCACAGTAGGTAAATTCAGTTAAAATGACCCGTCGTTTGACAGACATCTACACATGGTTTTGTCATTGAAGCTGTACGTACCTCACTCCTCCAAAAAGCGAATCCAGATGTGTGGTTTCTCCCGCGGATGTGCCGCTTTCCTGTGTGCCGTGCTTTAGTGAGCACACGGCATGGCCTGACTCTTAAAAGAGTGGATCCACGTTACTCTGATGTCAGTCCTGGTCTCCACCCTCCGGCTTTTCCCTCCTGTTTTTACTGGAAAACCCAGAAACAGCCGTCTGGAGTCGAACAAATACACAACACAGCATATTTCCCTTTATTGGTCAAGATACAGACAGAGACAGAGTCTAGGGGTGTCTGTGACCCCTCAAGTCTTTCTTTAATGGGTTTTAATCTCGCTTGGCAGTTTATTTGTCAGTTTTAATGCTCTGAATCAGAGAAATAAAGTCACGACCTCGTAAAAGTGTGTTTATAAATCCACCAACATCCCAGCTGCTGCTGACATCATTATGGGGTGAAAATAGAAAATTGAGAATTTTTCGAGTGATGAATCTGTGCCAGAAACCAATCTGCTGTTTTTGCATTTGCATTTGATATTTTACACTTGCTGTTTAAAACTGAGGCAAGCATCTCTTTAGGCTCAGGGACTCCAGATTTTTTTCTGATCACTTTTGCCTTTTTTTGAAGTTTATTGACAGATTATTGGAGTAAGTTTTACAATGCAATACCATTTCAGTCTTTCTTCTTCACAATTTTATGTTTAATATAATGTTACTTGCTGTTTCTTTGTAACTAATTGTGAGATTTACTAGCAATTTCTGAGTAAAAAAAAAATCCAAAAGCATAGCAACACTGTAACAAAGTTCGTAGTCACGGGAAGAAGGAGGCGGGAACCGGCGCACATTTAAAGAAAACTTTAATAAAATAAACAAACACAAAATGAAAGTACAGCAGCAGCCC
>NW_015646430.1:507104-507663 GCF_001515625.1 Sinocyclocheilus rhinocerous | reverse complement strand
GTCGTCATTATCACTTACTCCCCCGGCCTCGCTCCGTTCCCACGGCTCTCGGCCCCGCCCCTCTCGTCACAAACACCCTGGCAACCACCCACAACATCCTGAACACCATGTAAAAATGTAGTTTCTTCATTTTCT
Source organism: Sinocyclocheilus rhinocerous (assembly GCF_001515625.1). Classification (NCBI taxonomy): domain Eukaryota; kingdom Metazoa; phylum Chordata; class Actinopteri; order Cypriniformes; family Cyprinidae; genus Sinocyclocheilus; species Sinocyclocheilus rhinocerous. Next base: position 507,528 of record NW_015646430.1, on the reverse strand, counting down.
TTTTAATAACAGACATGCACAATAAAGTTGATTATCTTACCCAGCTATCAGAGAATGTTCTCATGTTCTGACAAGGTTTTCTCTAAATTTAGAATAACATTCATCAAGTAATGTTAACAGAATGTTCATTCAAAGTTATCTGGTCTTTAATAATGTTCTCAAAACGTTAACACAAAAATATTATCTAAACAAATCATTCTGGAAACGTTCTAACGTATTTAAAATGTTGTCAAAAGTAACGTTCGCATAATGTTTGCAAAATGATAAAATGGAATGTTCACTTAACGTTCACCGAGAATTTTATTTAAAGGGGTCATATGATGCGATTTCAAGTTTTCCTTTCTCTTTGGAGTGTTACAAGCTGATTGTGCATAGATAAGATCCCTGAAGTTGCAAAGACTAAAGTCTCAAAACCAAAGAGATA
>NW_015646430.1:505879-506894 GCF_001515625.1 Sinocyclocheilus rhinocerous | reverse complement strand
AAGGAGGGGGCTTTGTAGAAAACGAAGCGTTTGAGAGAGGCGGGGCATAGAGGACCTACAATAATGTACAGTATTTGAAAAATAATGTGTTTTTTGAACATTAAAGCATGTCAACATATTCTGTTACACCAAATACACAAAATAATGATCTTTAAAAAAGCATCATATGACCCCTTTAAAAAAACATTTAAAAACTGGACGTTCTGAGAACATTCAGAAATAACGTTATTTGTAACCGTAATGTTAGCAAAATGTTCTCAGAACATATTTTCGTTAGCTGGGTAGTTCTTTAAATCTATTCCTCTGTAAAACATCTGAATCAATGATTAACATTCCTATGAAACAACTGTCTAAAAGGTTTAATAAAATCATAATATGGTTGGTTGCTGAGGTGTTCTGAACTTTACTGTCTTCAAAATGAAACCTCAGCTCTGATGGGAAGAGTTTCAGTGTTTGCTTTGTGTGCAGCTCTGAAACATTCAATGTTTATTTGAATCAATTCCAATGTCATTTCCATTTAAAAATCACAATGGAGGCAAGAAGAGACCACAAAACCATTATTGAGCTGTTAGTTTACGGACCTCAAGATTAAACTCACTTCTCAAAAGTGACTCATAGGCCCTAATGAGAGCGTCATTTAGCACTTACCGAACACTTACTGTACACTAGTGGTTTTATTGCTCTGTTGAGAATATGCAGCTGTCAGATATTACTAATGCAAATCACACTAATGCTAATGGATCTCTGATAGTGGCTCAGTAACTATGCTTTCTGAAGTAATTACATTTCGTTTGCTATGTTCGGAAAGGAATACTAGCATACTGCATACATAGTAATTTTAACAGAACGCATTATGCAGTGATACGCATTTTAAACAGTAGTATGCTGCGCTGTTGTCAAGTGAGGACATCCATTTGGCATAAAAACAGAAGTTTGGCATTTTTTATCCAATTTTGAACAAAAATGTCTTAGCTTTTGACAGTTTGATCAAATAGTAAGTCAAGAAGTAGATATT
>NW_015646430.1:499338-504123 GCF_001515625.1 Sinocyclocheilus rhinocerous | reverse complement strand
AACAGAACGCACAGAACGCATTATGCAGTGATACGCATTTTAAACAGTAGTATGCTGCGCTGTTGTCAAGCCATTTGGCACATTTGGCATAAAAACAGAAGTTTGGCATTTTTTATCCAATTTTGAACAAAAATGTCTTAGCTTTTGACAGTTTGATCAAATTTATGATCTATTGATGATATTTTTTGTCACGCAGGAAATATAAGGTCAAGTTTAGTGCATTGCATTTTAGGAGATTTTGCTGCATAATATTTCTGTGTAAAATATGCAATATTGTATTTTTCAGTATTCTTTGATGAACAGAAAGTTCAAAAGAACAGGATTATTCTAAATCTTTTGTAACTTTAAAAATGTCTTTACTGTCACTTCTCTTTCAATCACTTTAATGCATCCTTGCTAAATAAAAGTATATTAATTTCCACAAAAATTTGCCTCAGAACAACTGTTTTCAACATTGATAATAATCAGAAATGTTTCTTGAGCAGCAAGTCAGCATATTAGAATTAGATTAGATTTCTGAAGATCATGTGACACTGAAGACTGGAGTAATGATGCTGAAAATACAGCTTTAATCACAGGAATAAATTACATTTTAACAGATTTTCACAGAAAACAGTTCTTTTAAATTGTAATAATATTTCACAATTTTTCTGTTTTTACTGTATTTTTTGGTGAGAAGAAGAAACATCTTAAATTAAAAAAAAAAAAATCTTAATAATTCCAAACTTCTGACCAGTAGTTTCGGTCATCCAAGTATGCCATGCATGCAAAAATAGCATGTTTTGGATGCATATTCTATACTGCAGAAATCTGAATGGTGCTTGTGTCAATTTTTTTCCCAGAAAATAGGACAATTTCTGGGTGAAATGATGTGGTTCAGTGGATTCAGTTCTGGGATGTAGATTCAACACTGTCCCCTTGGGAAAGACACTTAGTCAAATTGAAATTCAGTTCAAAACCAACATCCAAGTATGCCATGCATGCAAAAATAGCATGTTTTGGATGCATATTCTATACTGCAGAAATCTGAATGGTGCTTGTGTCAATTTTTTCCCCAGAAAATAGGACAATTTCTAGGTGAAATGATGTGGTTCAGTGGATTCAGTTCTGGATGTAGATTCAACACTGTCCCCTTGGGAAAGACACTTAGTCAAATTGAAATGCAGTTCAAAACCAATTTTTCTCGCAAAGTCTGATTAATTTATGAGTCAAAAAAGGATGTTCAATGAGAGAAAAATGCAGGTCCAGGCTTGATTATCCATTGGGAATTGGTTGGATCATGGAGTCAGATGGAAGATCATTTTTAAATATGGGGCAGGTTTAGCATGAAACAGTGATCAGCTAAAACATGTTTGGCAATTTTTCCTGCAATACCGTCATCATGATGTTAGTGGAAAAGTAAAGCGAGTTACTGCATTTTGATTGAAAGATTATGAAGACAATGCAGTCGTTCTGAGCAGCATGTGTAAAGAAAGTAGATTTCATTCTTTGTTTTGTTTGAAATCACTGCAATATATTGAGCCAATATTAATGACATTCTCAGGATTGTAGGAGACGCGTGCTTTCATCAAAAGCAATATGTGAAGAGAGTCCAGGAAATACTGGACATGTTTGGCAACTTGAGCAGATGGAAATGATTTAGAGAGTTTGAAATCATATTTTCAAGCACAAATCACAGTTGCTGAAGTGCTTTGGCTTGCTAAGAAACACAATGACTGACCGCAGTCAGCATGTTGTGTAAATGTTTATACGAGTTAGCATGTTAAAATGACAAAATTCTGTTATGTCAGATGGAAATTCTGAGATGTTTTGTTCATAAGTAAACATCCTATTGGATCATTAGGGACTGATGGGTCACTTTCACTGCTCAGACCGTGGACATTTCACACATACCAAATGTGTTAACACATGAAGAGGGTAAAAATAGTTTCTAAACTATATCACTATTCTCCAGTTGGCTGATTACACTAAAAATTGAGAGCTTTCTGTATTACAAGTTTTCTGAAATGTTCTGTTTAAATATACAACTGAGGTATTATCTAATTTAATCTGAACACTGGATAAAGTCTAAAAGTTTGTTTGATTTTGTTGACATACTAGAGTTAAAGGCTTTTACAGAGCGGGTTTTGAATTTCTCTTTTTATCACTCCATAAATCAGAAAATAAATACTGTCAACAGACAGAAAGAAGTGCTATGTTTTTAGGAATGAAATGTTGTATAAAACCAGGCGAATGATACATGAATAAACCCCTCAGTAAAAACCTTCATAGAAGTAAAACTGTACGTTTTGTGTGGAAGTGCTGCTGAAGCGGAGATGAAAACTAAAAACATATGCTGTAATAGAAATCTACAGCTGTAAATAGAGAATGTGCAATGAAATAAATACTTAAATGTGTATGTTGCATATTTTCTTTCCACTAGTCTGAAACATGTTATGAAAAGCCAAATTAAACAGTGCATAGAAATTTTTTTTTGCCTGTAGTATCCTACCTGTAATGTTTTAATTTACATTCAGTTTACATGTATACCTGATCAGAGTTGCACAAAGCAGTTTCGTTGTAAGAAATGCTCTCAAGATAAATAATGCTTAATATATTGTTCGTTTTTGTTTTAGTGCATTAGGTTTTGTTGACTGCTGCTTTTGTTTGTTCTTGCATGAATACATTCAGTTCAGAAAGTCACAGACCCTGTGAGGAAATAATGAGATGAAAAGGCCAGACAATTAAAAGCTTCAGGACGTTTTTTGGCTGAATTATAACTTCTGCACCAAAAAAATAAAAAAATAAGCATCTATGAGTAAAAATAAATAAATAAGGCCATCACTGTCAATATTCTTCCCAACTTGCTTGATATTTTATTTTCATTTGATTTAGGATGCAGAATTGAAAGAAGTCATGATTATTTGTTCTATTCGGTCAAAATACATAAATCAAGACAAATAAAACGTGACTTGTTTGGGGCAAACAAGGGAAGATAGCACACAATGATCTATTGTTGTTATATTAGAGTCCCTATGATGAACCCATGTGCAGTTTTATTATATCCCAAAAGTGAGCAAATAAACACAGACATGACTTGGCAAAACAAGAACAGAGACATGGACACAACTCACCAACAGTAGTTATAAACAACAAAACTGGACAAAAGACAACATGAGGGCTTTTAATAACACCTGTGAACAATCAAGACAATGACCCAATCACAACACAGACCAAATGACCAAATCAACCAATAAGAACAAGACACATAAGGGCAAGTGAAACACATGACAGGAACCATAACTATGAAAACGACAAAATAAAAGACATGAAGAACATCAACCAAAACCCAAAACCAACCGTGACAATTGTGCAGATTTATGATGTGCTTGTATTTCTCAGAAGAGAATAGAATATTTTAATGTGCTGGTTTGGTGTCTGGGTTTCTTCATTAGTATATTTTTAACGTGTGGTTTTGAAATGGTCTCGAGCTGTGGAAAGTTTTAGGGCACATCACAGCTTTCAAAACACGTCACGTCAACACATTAGACATCCACACTTACACTAACATGAAAGCAAGTCAAGCAGGGTTAGTATCCTTAACTAAAACAACAACAACAACAAAACATTTTCATTACTTGAAAAAACAAAATAAATAATTAAATAAAATTATGAAATAAAATATTAAAAAAAACATGTTTTTTACCTAGATGCCAAGTCAACATTTTTTCAATTTTGTTAAATTGAAGTACTAAAATAATTAAAAGTAAATGAACTATAAACTAAAACCTAATAAAACTATTTAAAAATGAATAAACATGATAGAAACCCTCAACAAAACTACCAAAACTTTAACAACAATTAAAATGATAAAATAAAAAATAAAATAACCATTGAAAAATACTTGAAAAAAAATATTTAAATAAATAAACAAAACAAAATTTAAAAAACATGTTTTTTACCTAGTTGCCAAGTCAACATTTTTCAATTTTGTTAAATTGAACTACTAAAATAATTAAAAGTAAATGAACTAAAAACTAAAACCTAATAAAAACTATTTAAAAATTAATAAACATGATAGAAACACTCAACAAAACTACCAAAACTTTAACAACAATTAAAATGAAAAAATAAAATATAAAAATAACCATTGAAAAATACTTGAAAAAAATGTAAATGAACAAAACAAAATAAATGTATTTAAAAATAATTTGTTTAAAAAAAAAAAAAAATCCAATTCAAAATATTAACAAAAACTATATAGTGTTTTAGTGATACTAAAATAACACTAGTGCTACAGCAATATGTTAATTCATCAAAATTACAAACTGCTTTTCATAATGCAGGGAAATAGAACAACAACAAAAAAAAACCATTCAAATTTAAACTAAAATGCATCCAGGGTTTGAATATCATCCAGATAAAATAAACCTAAAATTATTGACTCTGATTTTCCAGCAGTTTTCAGAGTCGTTCCCCACTTCACCAAGCACCCAAAACCACAGAGTCATATTTAAAGTCCAGAAACATGTTTGAAATGCATTATTGTGGGTGTGCCGGCTGAACGTGCTCATGTCTGGACGGCGTGGAGTCATCTTAAGCTTGTTTCTTCAGTGTAATTATTTATAATGCTGCCTGTCTAACTCAGTAAAGCTCTGCCAGCTCTGCAGACGCACCACAATGAACCAAACCAGTTTTCCACAGCGCACTCTAATTACCTCTCTGAAGAAAACGCTCATGAACAGGACTGCTTTCTGCCAGTAAAACTCACCAACTTATGCAATGTTTTTTGGACACGTTCCAGGG
>NW_015646430.1:493800-497066 GCF_001515625.1 Sinocyclocheilus rhinocerous | reverse complement strand
GCTACAGTAAAAACCTGTTAACTGGTTAACAGTAAGTTTCCATACTATATTCGGTGAATAAATGTAATTACATTTAATTAAATGTAATCAGTAAAATACTGTTAAAAATACGGTTTAGGAAGTGAAAAAGAATAAGCCATTGTATAATTTACAGTGAAAAACCGTAACCCTAAAATGTTGCTACCATATTTTTTATGGTGAAGTTCTGGCAACAGCTGCCGGTATTTTACCGTAAATGTCACAGATTTTTTCTTACAGTGTAGCATGGCAATGCATAAATAAAACTAATGGTGTTTTTTCAAAAGCACAGTTTAAAAATAGAAAATGCTCCATTCGGTTCTGAAATAGAAACAGTGCTTTATAAATCTGCACAATTATAATACTGTGTCAAAACAAGTTATATTTATTTATTTACTTAGTTAGTTATTGGTGAAAGAATTGTAATGCCATGTTTGTTTGTGTTTTTTACATGGGATTACCATGGTGTTTCAAGTCACTTTTACATTTACATTTAATCATTTAGCAGACACTTTTATCCAAAGCGACGTACAAATGAGGACAATAAAAGCATAAGCAATCAAACCACCAGCAACTATATGCAAGTGCTGTGACAAGAGTACACGTAGAAAAGTAAAAAAAAAAAAAATTGTAATAAATAATAAGAATGAAAAGTAGATAGAATAGAGAGAGCTTGTATTAGAGGGTCAAGTTATTATTTTTTACAATAAATAAAAAGAAAACAAGTAGATAGAATGTAAAAATAAAAATAGACAGTGCTAGTGTTAGAGGGTCGAGTGTAGATTTGATGTGTTTTTATGTGTTGATTTGGTGTCTGGGTTTCTTCATGAATATGTTTATATAACTTGAGCTGGGTCATGGGTCATTACAAAAACTCAGATCAACCCAATCAAAAAATATTAAAAATGAAAGAAATCAAATCAAATCAAAACACATTAAACTGCCCAATTTTGTTCAGATATAGAAACATAGTGCTGCATTATAATGAATACAAATGTTTTTTTTTTGTGCTATGTTCACTTGTTTGCTCAGAATGAGTATTTATTTATTTATTTTAGACATAATAGAACAAAAATGGTATTACAATTGTGTTTTTTATTTGTATTTATTATAGGTAGCATGGTAATACCATGTTTTTTTCTTTGTTTTACATGCTACCATGGTATTAACATGGTGTTTCAAATTGTTTTCTCTTTTTTTTAAACCAGCCTCATACAGTCTCTTAAAGCTACTTTATTATTATTATTTTTTTAACTGGACCCCTACCATGGTAGCTCTGTTTTAATCTCTGAAGCACCATCTTCATATAGTAACTGCATCTCTTGTGTGTCTGTGAGTGGTTCAGATGTTGTAATCGGGTTTCTCTGCTGATTTAGTAAGCTGCAGATGACAGCATGTGTCAGGAAGTGTCTGTGATGGTTGTAATGTCACTTCGGTTTACAGACACACTCATCACGTTATGTAAGTGGAGATAAACAAACTCTGTCATGATGGAAAACTTCAGCTCTTGCTTTATGCAAGGAATAGTTCACCCAAAAATAAAGCCCATTATTTATCATGTCGTTCACGTCTTTAAAAAATCATCATAACTGTTTTTAGAACTGCACCTCAATTCTGCATTTGTTTGCAAAATATATTCATCGATAACCATTATCCCTGTCAATCAGTTACATTATAATTACGATTATAAACTACTATTTAGATTTAAGACTTCAGGTTATATTGGTTAAAGTTAATTCTTTAAGCATCAGCGCCCCCTGCTGGATAACAGGTAGTGTTATAAAGCACAGTTCATAAAATACATAAATACAGTAACTTATTCATAAATTGTTTAGAATTATTATTTATAATAGTTTTATTTAGCATTAATAATAATAATAATAATTTATGATTTATTTAAATTCTTTAAATGTATGGGAATTAATTTTATTTATTTATTTCTGACATTGCATGTGTTTATGTCTACCAGTTCAACAGCTATTGCTCTGTTTTTGGACACATTTCTCTCTCTCTCCTCTTGTGTTGTTTGAGATGTTCATCCTTTTAATGAGCTGATTGTGTGTGTTTGGCTGTTTGTGTAGGTGTTTGAGGTTTTCATCTTTTTCTTTTAAAGATATTCACTGGCATCATCTTCGTTATTATGGATTATGGACTCCGATTACCTTTCTTTTTTTTTTTGTAAGTATGACCTGCCTTTACCGATTTTTGCCGATTTCGATTTTCTTTCTAAGAAATATAACTGACAGCATATAAACAAAAACCTACCTTTTTTCAATGCAAATAATAATAATAAAAATAATAATAATTATTATTATTTACATCATAAAATTAATTATTAAGCATTACAATTCCCCCAATCTGGACTAAGTTACAAATGTTCTCTCAGTTAAACAGCTCTCAAAATAAAGCGCTCTGTAACTGGAAACAGATGTAATTTCCCACTGTTTATAAATGGTCATTTTTCCCCCCTAACCTTATTAAATGTGTCATTTTTCACATCAAATTCTTACATTGTTTCAATTAATTCAGTTAGAATAATAAGAAACTGTAGAGTTGTTACAATTCAAATTAAATTAGTATTGACAAACTCTATCTTTCCACTGCAGGAAACACAGAAGCTGCACCTGAAGTGGCATTAGATGTATTTACACAGACTGTTTGATGAAGCTGAGGTGCCATAAATGCATTCACACCACAAAACGGCAAATGCATAAATCATTTTATAAGATTAATGTTTTAAATATTTTTTGCACATACGAATTAGAAATGTTGGGAACAATGCAATGATACTTTTAAATATGATCAAACCACCAGTAGGAGGCGGCAAATGACTGTTTTAATGAGTGAGTCATCTAGTCATTCAGTCAACCGATTCCTTCAAACGGCTGATTCATTCTGAAACGAGGCAAGTGACTGTCTTAAAGGGGTCCTATCATGCTTTTTCACTTTTTCAACTTTAGCTAGTCTGTAATGTTGCTGTTTGAGTATAAAAAGGATCTGCAAAGTTACAAAGCTCAAAGTCCACTTCAAAAGGAGATATTTTATTTAACAGAAATCACTTTTCAAAAACTACAACGAACGACTCGTTTGGACTACAACGCATATTTTCCGGGATTTGTGATATCACAAATACCGACGAGACGAATGGGACGAGACCTGCTTGAGCTGCACTAGAGAAGGCAACGAGTGTTATCACTAGGGCTGTGCGATTAATCGAAATCGAATCGAAATCGCGATTTGAGACGTTG
>NW_015646430.1:486229-491624 GCF_001515625.1 Sinocyclocheilus rhinocerous | reverse complement strand
CGTTCATGCCAGACTGGGGAGAGAGGTGTTGTAATAATGTAAAATATGTGAAAAATAATGTGTTTTTCGAACAACCTAGTATGAGAGCCTGTTCTAGTACACCCCCAAAACAAAATCAAGACTTTGTAAAAGAGCATAATAGGACCCCTTTAATGAATGGGTTGCTGAATCATTGACTCACTCGATTCGTTCAAAAACATGGATTAATTTATTAATAAAACACAGGGACAAACAACAGTTCTGCTGTGGCTTTGATCGGAACTATTTTTTTTTGCGAAATTGAGCAAAAACAGTCAATATTGTGTCTAAAATGTAAGTCACTTAATTTGAACTTCTTGTTCATTGAACTACTATTGTATAAAATCAGTGTCACATTGCAATCGTGTTCAGGGCCGTAGCCATCATTTCAGAAGTGAGGGGGACAGAAATGTCAAATTTTTTTGTCTAATTGACAGGTTTTTTTTTTTTCTTATCTCTTACTTTTAATTGGCTAAGAAGTCAAATACACTGCTGGATAATTACCAATAATTTGTATTATTAATTTCATTTGTAAAATGTTCTCTATATTTTCCTAATGTAAGTTTTATGGTTTGTTTATATACTACAATTTTTTCAATTTTTTATCACAGAATAAGGCAGAAAATATATTTTATAGTTTCGATAGGCCACTGTAATAAATGCAATGTCAGCTAGCATTGCATTATTCAGATGCTTTATTAATTACCTGGAGATGACTTGAAAAACACATGCAAACCATATATTTTTGCAATCGTGCATGTATTGTCATTACGTTTTTTATAGCTGGATGTCTGTGTTCATTTTAGAGATTTCATGGCATGTCATACGTTTTGGACTTTCTGCGCTCGAGAGAGATTCTGGTCCCTGGCCGGTCGATCGGTGCATCTCTACCTTTAACATGTAGAGCTGTCAGCACTGATGCATTCTGGGAGGTTTACAAATGATGTTGATCCATAATGCATGTGGACATGATATCATGTAGACTGAGGAGCCTATGATTGGCTTTAGATTGATTGAGCTGCCAATATTGTGTATAAATAGAGCTTGTTAAACAGGTAAACATCATATTCATATGGGCTCATTATGAGGATATCGGGTTAATATTTCATCCAGCTGAGGTCTGAAATCATCAGTGATTCCATCAGACGCCGCTGATACAGCTGCGCTTCGTTTCTGATTCAGAATTAGGCGACAGGGAAATTGACGGATATTGGTTGTTAAACTTTTAATAGTAAATGGCATTTTCACCCAAAAAAGCTACAGAAACAGATTCATGCAACTCTGATTTTGAAAAATAAAGACTGTTCTCTCAAATATATACTATACACAAACTGAGCTTTTACTTTCTACACAGATGTTCTATGATCAGATCATATTTGTTGACCAGAGGCCAGCTGCATAAACTCTATGTTAAGAAGTGTCTTAAGTACGAATTTGACCAACTAGCTGTTAGCCAAGGGGTAATCAGTCTTGTTTTTTGATTCAACTTAGACTAATCTATGCTTTTATGTAACTGAATTGACCAGTTTTAAAGAAAAAAAATTAGATGACTAACTTGTAAGACTAGTCTAAACCTTTTATGCAGCCGGCTCTAGCTTGAATCATTTTATATCATGAATACAGTCAGACAGGTTTTACAAATATAAAAAATAAACAAGTAACAGCTCCAAAACCTTGGCACATTGTGTTTCATGCACATTGTGTCTTAGAGTTTAAGTGTTATTGTGTTACAGCAGTCTGAACATAATCCATCTTAAAACTATCAATCATTGGGTATTCTGCTATAAAGGATGAATTTATGCTCACTTTAGTTCAAACTGAATAATGAGCATATTCCCTACAGTAACTCATATTTGCATATCGTTCAGAGTCTGTTAGTGTTCTTAATTAGAAAGGATTAATCACCATGGCAACAGCTACTATTGGACCAGAGATGATCAAAGCCGCTTCAGCGTTTAGATGTTTATATCAGATGGGAGATGCCGTGATGATTCAGTTATCTTTATCCTATTTGATTAATCTGATATTAATAAGTGTGAAAACTGGATTTGACTGATTATGCGGCCGCTTATCAAATGTGAGTAACTAAATGTAAATGAAATATTGATTTTATTTTATTAGAAGTAGAAAACAACTGTGGAGAGACACTGGAGATCACTGGACTGAACTGAAGGTTATTATTGTTAACTAAAACTAAATAATTAAAATAAACAATAACTGATTTTTTATTGTATTTATTATTTAATAATTTTATTTTATTACTATTTATTATTTTAAATAAAATATGTTATTATTTATTATTATTAAATATTTCATTATTTATTGTTTCATTATTGAAACAATTTTATATATTGTTTAGTTTAACTTCATGTTCTAAGATAACTCAAATTAAATGAATACTTAATAAAGACTATAGTCATATATATTAAAAAAATAAAATAAATAAAAATACCAAAAGCACACATTACTAACATTTTTAAATTGAAATAAAAAAAGAAAATAAAGTATAATTCAATATTTTTTGTCATTTTTAGTATTTTGTATGTTTATATAGTTTTTATTCATTTTAAATTCAGTTTTAGTTATTGTGGTGCATCAGGTTGAATGAAAATGGGAAATGTTTCCTTGGCTACTAGCTGAAATAAAATATTTATTTTATTTCAGTTAACATTTATTTTATTTCAAGTAACATGCTTTTTTTATGGTTTTGTTTTTAAAATGATGCTCTCTGCACTTCTATCATTGACTAGCACTTCTCAGAACTGCATCTTATTTCTCTGGAGATGTTCAAGGAGGTCCAGTTCTTTCAGTGAATTGAATCCTTTAGCTGGTCTCCTCATATGTCCACGACTCAGTGTGTGTGGAGCTGCACAATAAAATGATAGTTTTGTCTTCCCCATAAGTCTTATATAGCTGTTCCGTCCTCAGAAAGTAAAAGCATAAACGACTCCGACCACCACGATGTTGCCGATGGTGGCGAAGATGGCGATCCAGAGCCAGATGGCATCGCTGGACACGCGCTGTGGCTCCTCCTGCTGGACCTGTGTTGATGATGCAGGAGGCACAGCGTTCACACTGGCCGAGGAGTTAAAGAGCGAGTGCTCTGCACTGCAGTCGTCCAGAGGAGACGCGTCCATGAACGCGCCGCTCATCATTGGAAGCTGAAACACAGAGTTCAACAAGCTTCACTGGCTGTGATGCACAGGAGTTTCAACTGGATTTTTACTTAGATCTTTAAACCTTTTTGTGGGTGGTTCCTATGTGGTTGCTAGGGTTTTCTGGGTGGTTGCTAGGGTGGTCTCGGTGGTTGCTAGGATGGTCTGGGTGGTTGCTATGTGATTACTATGGTCTGGGTGGTGTGTACGATGTTGCTCTGGGGTTGCTGGGGTGTTCTGGGTGTTGCTAAGTTTGTCTGGGTGGTTGCTAGGATGTTGTGCAGTTGGTAGGATGGTCTAAGTGGTTGCTAGGGTGGTCTGAGTGGTTGATAGGGTGTTCTGGGTGGCTGCTAGGGTGGTCTGGGTGGTTGCTAGGATGTTGCTGTGTGGTTGCTTGGGTGTTTTGGGTGGTTGCTAGGGTGGTCTCGGTGGTTGCTAGGATGGTCTGGGTGGTTGCTATGTGATTACTATGGTCTGGGTGGTGTGTACGATGTTGCTCTGGGGTTGCTGGGGTGTTCTGGGTGTTGCTAAGTTTGTCTGGGTGGTTGCTAGGATGTTGTGCAGTTGGTAGGATGGTCTAAGTGGTTGCTAGGGTGGTCTGAGTGGTTGATAGGGTGTTCTGGGTGGCTGCTAGGGTGGTCTGGGTGGTTGCTAGGATGTTGCTGTGTGGTTGCTTGGGTGTTTTGGGTGGTTGCTAGGGTGGTCTCGGTGGTTGCTAGGATGGTCTGGGTGGGTTAGGGTTAGGGTATTTTTAATTACATTTTATTTTAGGGTGACTTGTAACATCTTGTCCAGGGACTACGGATGTAAAATAGCCTTGGCTAATTCTGGTACATTTACAGGAATGTTTTATTAATGTACAATGTCCCTGTCAACTAAATAAATAAATAAATAAATAAACACTTACTAAAATTCAAATGAAAACAGAAAATATCAAAATAAAATGAATTAATAATATTAACAGAAACTATGAATGAGAATGAAACTCACAGCACATGATAGCAAGCTAAATTACTAACCAATGTGTTTTCCTTTTAAGCATGAATTATTAATAAAAGAAACAATATTTTATTTATGCACAATTGTAGGGAGCAGTCTGAACTCATTACATGTGGAAAAATTCAACATTAAAACTTCTTCTTTATGAAACACACCTCCTCACAGTTTTATAATGCCATTTCAATATTTAAGCCTTTGAAGCTGGAAAATAAATTTCACTTGTGCATGAAGAGACAGACGGCAGAGGAAAGCCGTTTGAGAGAGGCGGGGCATAGAGGACCTACAATAATGTACAGTATTTGAAAAATAATGTGTTTTTTGAACATTAAAGCATGTCAACATATTCTGTTACACCAAATACACAAAATAATGATCTTTAAAAAAGCATCATATGACCCCTTTAAAGAAAAGCTTCATTACAGCCGGATGAAAAATGCATTTTCAGCTCTTAATGTGAAATCATTCCACACGCCATTCAGCTCTCTGTCATGCTAATGAGCTTTTCTAATAGAATTGACCTACTTCTGTACTGAATTACTCAAGTGGAAAATCAAAGTGTTTGGGCAGTGAAAGCACATTTGATGTCTGAATGTAGTAAAATATCAAAGATAGTGTTTAAGAGCGATTCAGATGGTCACTGTATCTGTTGCATCACAGTAATATCTGATTGTTTGTACTGATAAATGAAGTTTACGTCTCGCAATTGTGACTTTTTTCCCTCCGAATTCTGAGCTTACTTGTTGCAATTCTGTTTTTTTTTGGTTTCCTCCACGAAATAAAAAATAAAAAAGTTAATTGCGACTTTTTATCTCACAGTTCTGATTTTTTGTCTCAGAATTGCGAGTTTTTATCTTGCAATTCTGACTTTATAACTCTTTCACTTATAACACTTTCTGAGAAAACAAAGTCAGAATTAAGATATTTCTTTTAGATAATTAAGAAGTAAGATGTAAACTCACAATTCTGTTTTTTTCTTCCACAAAATAAAAATAAAAAAGGTAATTGAGACTTTTTATCTCACAATTCTGACTTTTTTCATCACAATTGTTAGTTTATTTCTCACGATTCTGATTTTATATTTAGCAATTCTGACTTGTTTCTAAGAATTTTAAAGGGGTCATATGATGCGATTTCAAGTTTTCCTTTCTCTTTGGAGTGTTACAAGCTCTTGGTGCATAAAGAAGATCTGTAAAGTTGCAAAGACTAAAGTCTCAAATCCAAAG
>NW_015646430.1:485030-485584 GCF_001515625.1 Sinocyclocheilus rhinocerous | reverse complement strand
CACGAAATAAAAAATAAAAAAGTTAATTGCGACTTTTTATCTCACAGTTCTGATTTTTTGTCTCAGAATTGCGAGTTTTTATCTTGCAATTCTGACTTTATAACTCTTTCACTTATAACACTTTCTGAGAAAACAAAGTCAGAATTAAGATATTTCTTTTAGATAATTAAGAAGTAAGATGTAAACTCACAATTCTGTTTTTTTCTTCCACAAAATAAAAATAAAAAAGGTAATTGAGACTTTTTATCTCACAATTCTGACTTTTTTCATCACAATTGTTAGTTTATTTCTCACGATTCTGATTTTATATTTAGCAATTCTGACTTGTTTCTAAGAATTTTAAAGGGGTCATATGATGCGATTTCAATTTTTCCTTTCTCTTTGAAGTGTTACAAGCTCTTGGTGCATAAAGAAGATCTGTAAAGTTCTCAGCCACGCCTATCTAAAACGGCTCGTTCTAACACGCCCCCACATATCTACGTCACAATGTGGGAAGATTTGCATAACGCCGCCCAAATGTTCACGCAAAGAAAGAAGGCGTAACTTTTATTCTC
>NW_015646430.1:476268-482205 GCF_001515625.1 Sinocyclocheilus rhinocerous | reverse complement strand
CCACACCTACCTAAAACGGCTTGTTCTAACACGCCCCCACATGTCTACGTCACGATGTGGGAAGATTTGCATAATGCCGCCCAAATGTTCACGCAAAGAAAGATGTTGTGAATGCGCTGTGTGTTTCGTTGTGAAAGCGAAACTACTTTGTTTGGTCTTCCAAAAGAGGACGATATCTGCTTCGTCATGCCTGGAGCTGATCCGTGCTGGTCGCTGAGGAAATACATCAACTTCGCGCTGTGGATCGCCGGATCGGCTTTCACCGTGGACGAAGCGGAGTCCAGCCCGGGGTCGTCACATGTGGTTGTCGCAAGCCCGCCGGCTGTTCCTCACTTATAAGCCGTAATTATGTCCCCACTGGATGCAACGAATGCCTCGTTTATAATGGGTTTTCATGTTATTGAATCATCGCTCCGGCCGGACAGGGCATCAGAGTATGGTAAGGGGCGTAACATTTCTGTCACACGCTTGAGGTATTCGGCCAAACACAGTGCACTGGATAGCTGGCCAATCACAGCACACCTTGCTTTTCAGGCCGATGAGCTTTGTAAAAATCGACGCGTTTCAGAAAGGCAGGGCATAGAGGAGAAACAATAATGTACAGTATGTGGAAAATAATGTGTTTTTTGAACCTTAAACCGCATAAACACATTTCATTACACCAAATACACAAAAAAATGTTATTTTTAGCAACATCATATGACCCCTTTAAGTTTACATTTAGCAATTTTGTCTTTTGTTTCCACCACAGAATAAAAAATAAAGAAGGTGATTGCTACTTTTTTTTTTTCACAATTCTGACTTTATGACTTGCAATTTTGAAAAAAAAAATCAATGAAAAAAGTCAGAATTCTGAGTTTGTCTCACAATTTTGATTTTTTTCCTCACAATTCTGAGTTTATATCTCACTATTTTTCTTGCAGTTTTGAGTTTTATCTTACAAATCTGACTTTTGTTTTTTTTAGAATTACGATGTAAAAAAAATGTCAGAATTGTGAGATAAGAAGTCACAATTACCTGGTTAATTTTTTCATCCTGTGGTGGAAAGCAGCTTTCACAAATACTACATCACATACTACACGAGTTTAAATCTGTGATCTGTGATCCTCTCTGATGTGTTCTGCCCAAGATGCTGCCGTGTCTTTATAAAAGCACTTTGGTTTCAGAAGAACAGGAGCCTGTGGCGTGAAGATGTTCTCCAGACGGACTGAAGCCCTGAGCAGGTGTCTGTTCTCCTGCATGGGCTTTTAGAGAGCACACACACTAAAACTGATTCCCAGTGTCGTGCTCAGATACAACTGAGGGTTTGTTTCAGGGAGAAACAGGGTCATTTTGGGGCAGCAAGACATTTTGAGCATATACCACTGAGCTACTAATGAAATGCTAGCATACTGCTTAATGCACGCTGCTTTATATGTAAAAAGTAAACAGTACACATTATGTAATAATATACCGAAGATACTACTGTACAGCACAATTTAATGCTTTAATGCTTTCTATACAAAATAGAAAAGAAAATTCACAGTTTAGATGCTTCTCAGATGTTTCTCCTGAAAAAAAGACCCCAGTGATCTGACATGTGTGAGTTTCAGAAGAGATCTCAACTATGTCTCAAACTCTGCTCAGGTTTGCTCGAGATGCCGAAGTCTGCAATAAAAAGTCAGAGATTTCTCAAATATTTCTTATCAAATGATCTGAGCTACTTTTCAAATTCATTTTATAGCTTTATACTCTTACAGGATGACAACTATTGACTCGCTTTCGTCTACTTTTTTTAAAGAAATTTTTGTTTTAAAAATTAAAAAGTAAAAAAAAAAGTTCAAGTTAAAATTAGCATAAATTAAATGCAGGTAAACAAATACAATCGTGATAAATGTTGCAACTTAAAGATTTAACATTTATTTAAAAATGTAAAGATTTAAATTACAGTGATGAGAACTTGGAAGTAAATTTGCATAATTTTGTCATTATTTTTTTCATAAAAATAATGTTAAATTGGATAAATATGAACTTTTTTTTACTTGAAGTACAGTAAAATAAGTGTTAACTGAAATTAAATAACATTAAAAAAAACATAACTAAAACAAATAAAAAATAATAAAACTATATGGACATTAAAAAAAGACACATAACTAATATAACTGACAAAAATGGTAAAACTTTAAAATGAAAATGAAAAATACGAAAATAAAAACAAAATCAAAATATTTCAAATAAATGGCTTGCTGTTGTTTAGTCTGCACTTGAGGTTGAGGTTAAAACTTGTGCATTGTAATTGTACAGTCTTTCTGTTCAGGGAAAATGAACCAAAAATAAAAACAAAAGTAAATATTATTAAAACTCTAAATATTATTGATCTTAAACAGAATAGCTAATATGTCTGCTCATACCTCACATTTGGGTCATATTTTTCATAATCTGTGATTGACAAGCCATCTTTAACGATTATCACGTCAGGCGGTGTAGCTTTCAACTTCACTTGATCAACAGCAGGATCTCCAGTGAGGCGTTGTGATGTTTGTGACAGGAAACTAGAGGAAGAGATGGAAACAGACCTCCAGCAACATCATGACCGACTTCCACGAGAAGAAGAAACCAGGTTTGGGGCTAAAAGGGATATTTTCTTGAACGCACATCAGCTCAGTCAGACGGAGGGCACCACAGCACATTCTAGGGAATAATATCAGTTTCAGAGCTTCATGCAGATGCGTTTTGATAATCTTGCTTATGTTTTTTTTATTTCCTTGCAACATCAGTGAAAATGAAGGATACTCTGAATAAATTTTGGTTACGTTTAGAAAACGTTTTGCATAATGAGTGTTACTGCAGTTTTCATTGGCTCAATAAAAAAGAAAAACACTTAACAAGTGCATGAGATTTTAAACTGATTATGCACTGGATTTTGCTGTTTATCATGCAATATCATATGCAACCTATTAAAACCTGTGTAGGCTTATTCCTGCCAAAGAATTAAAAAAAAATTAAAAAAAGATAATTGCGACATTTTATCTCACAATTCTTGTTTTTTTTCCTCACAAATCAAGCGTAGCGTTAGTTCTGGCAGGTCACGTTAGTCAAGCTCGCATCAGCTGACTCTCAGCTGATCCCCATCAACCTATAGGAATACGACACCTATCTAAGCATTCATATATAAGGTCCTTCAGTATTATCAGCAGCTTTTGCATTGCTCAATAGCTAATTACCCTCCTCCATCCCCAGCTCCTCCTCTGTCAGTCAGGATTCGGCCTTCTGATTCTCCTTTGAATCAGACCAATTTCTAAAATGTGTACATTAAATTATTGAACATTAATGATATCTGCAATAAATTATGTAATAAAGTATGAATGTGATGTCTCAAGTGGCTATGTATGTGGACATTCCTTTAGAAAAACACTCGTGTGTTTTAAAGCATCGATCTCCAAACATATTGACAGTTTCACTCACTATCTCAGCGTGTTTTTAACGGCTCACGGTGTCACGCGTCGCATGGGGTTTCCTGTAGCTCTGAGAAAGCTCACGTCAGACGTTATGGATCCACAGATAGAAACGATGCTCCACAGGGAGTCAGAACGTGTGTCTGAAGCGTTACAGCATCTCTTAACAACATGCCACTGAAATACAATTCATAAATTACTAATGCCAGCAATGCTTGTTCTCCTAGTGCTCCGTTCTCATTTTTCAAGCGCTGGATTCATGAGCAGGTCATAAATAAAGTTGACAGCATGAAATGCATCAGAGTTTACAGTACATGACCCCTGTACAGTGACCCCAAAACACATTCAAAATGTGTGAATGTCATTGCATTAGATACAAAATATCTATGCCAGTCATTTACTGTAAAAAAAGATGCACAAACACACTTTGCAATCAAAACATTTGAGAAAAAGAAGTCTGCTAGTTACAAATGCTAAAATACAATAGATTGAATATGAATATCATTTATAAGTGTCCAGATAGTTATGGGCCACTCTGTGTTTTATGACAAACACTAAATGCATCTTCACTAAGGTTATTATTGTTAAATAAAATTAAACCAAAACATTTTTGTTAATTGAAATAAAGCTAAAATATAATAGAATTAAAATATAAATATAAATATTAAATGAAAAACTTTAAATAAATAAATAAAAACTTTAAATAAATGCTAAATTAAAACTGAAATACACAATAAATTAAACATGAATAGTATTATTTTAAAAAATACTAATAAAAATGACAAAATCACATAAAATTACCAAAAAAGTTATTAAAATTTAAAATGAAAACTTAGAATAAAATAAATAAAATATAAGTATTAATGAAAAACTTAAAACTAAATGAAAATGGGAAATGTTGTATTGGCAACTAAATGAAATAAGTTTAATTCGAAGTACTAAAATTACTAACTGAAAATAAATAAAAACTAAAACTAAATGGAATCTGAAATACAAAATAAATGAAACCTCAATAGTATTATTTTTAAAAAAAAGCTATTAAATATGACAAATCACATACAATTACTAAAAATGCAAATATAATTTAAATGAAACTTCAAAATATAAAAATAACATATAATTCTAAATATTCATAAAAATTATAAAAGTGTATAAATAGTACTAAAATAACAGATCTTCACTGGGGGAAAAAATGGTGTAGGATTTACTTTGAAACAATTTCCATTCAGAAATTGCTAGTAAGTTTCTCAAATAATTATAAAGAAATGGTAACACATTGAAATAAATGTGACATTTTGAAATCAAAAGCCTAAAATAGTATTTTCTTGTAAAACATACTTCAATAATCTATTTACAACTTCAAAAAAAATTTTTTTTTTAAGCATTCATGCTCCTATAATAATAATAATTTCTATCTGCTTTTATATGTTCTTATTCATCATGCACATTCTGGTTTTGTGGTGAGTAAAGTGTGAAACAGTGACTGTGCTGTGTGTGTCTGTGTCAAGCGCTCGCGGCAGTCAAAGCGGCGCAGAGGAAAGTGACTCTGGAGGGTCACTGGAGCCGCGCTGATGCCGCCGGGGCCCGTCTGACACATTTGCTCTAGAAGATTCTTTCCTGCTGTGTGAAACGTGAGCCGTCGGCCGCCGCGAGACCTTCTCTGAGCGATGATGTGGGACACTTCTGACTGTTCAGCACCTGCTGTCCGCTCGCTCATGTGGGAGCTGGTGTGGTCATGGCAGATGCATTTACTCAAAGTCTGAAGATTTTTCTAAAGATCGTTTTTCACAATGTTCGATTCATGAATTATTTCTTCCAGTAGGTTAATGGAGTGTGCTGTGATCATTTGCAATCACTCTTGTGCTATCGTCACATCCGAAAAGTCATCGAAAGACAAATAGGTGCAATTGTTCAACTGCTTCTGACGTGCAGTTCAACGACTAGATGATATACAATCAATCTGG
Source organism: Sinocyclocheilus rhinocerous (assembly GCF_001515625.1). NCBI lineage: Eukaryota > Metazoa > Chordata > Actinopteri > Cypriniformes > Cyprinidae > Sinocyclocheilus > Sinocyclocheilus rhinocerous. Next base: position 476,807 of record NW_015646430.1, on the reverse strand, counting down.
TCTTGATAAAACACATCTCTGTTTTAGTCGAAATGCCTGAAGAGTCTAAAAACAGCCATTGATATGTGATTGACCTGAATAAGGAGCGTTCATTCATTTGCACGTTCTTTCTTCTCTGTGATGGATGTTAAAAAATCACTTTCAAATAAGACAAGTAAGAATGGTGTTTGCAAAGTGAGTTTAAAGACCGTTTAACCGTTAAAAGAAAAGATTTGTTCTTAATACAATAGAAAAGATTTCATTGAGGAAACTTGAAGACTGTGATATACTCTTACCCATAAAACAAATATATTAATTTTTATATGCATAGTTCATAATGTTCATAATATTACATATTTTATAGATTTTTGCCATTTTGCATTTTGTCATTACTGTAATGCAAAAAAAAAAATTAAAAAAAAAAATAAAGTAAATTGTAACATTTATCTATATAGTATTTGTTTTAATGCATTTAATATTAATGTTGTTTTATATATATATATATATATATATATATATAATGTTTTATTATTATATAACATTTTTAATTTTTAAATACA
>NW_015646430.1:471970-475990 GCF_001515625.1 Sinocyclocheilus rhinocerous | reverse complement strand
TGTTTTATAATTATATAACATTTTTAATTTTTAAATACATTTTTTAAACATTTTTAATTTTATTTAAATTAGAATACAAAAAATAGTCCCAAATTAGAATATAGAGGCATAAGATGAATGTGGAGCAGATCAGATTTTATTATCTTGGCCAATCTGAGCACAGTTTGAAACATAGTTGAGATTCCTCCTGAAACTCTAGAGGAGACACGTGAGATTACTGCCTCCTAGAAATATCAATTCTGTCAAATATATATAAAAAAAAAAAAACAGGCTACAGTCACTTTGTTAACCAGAATAAATCCAGTAAATAAAAATAATAAATAAATATGCATAAATAAGTAAGGCAGTAAACTAAACTAGTCTCTATGACATTGGTTAAACTGCACAGAAAGGCATGAAGAAGCTGTCAGAAGAAGTGAAATCATGTCATGAGGATCTTGAGCTCTAAACTCGCGTGTTGCACCGTTTCAAAGTGAACAGGCTGATGTTTATGTAACACTCGTATCTTAAATGAATAATGCCAAACATCTCATACCTGCGCAGCCATGAATGAAAGATCCATGATGAGCACGTGTGTTTAATTCCTGGATTTTCACAGCAGAAAGGTCTCCAAACGTCCTCCGAGTTCATCCTTACAGATCCATCATGAAACACAGCGATCATGAACGAGTGGAGCTGGAGAGAGCAGAGCAGAACAGAGAGACAAACAGTGTTGTAGCTGTGAGAGACTCTCTCACTCTCTCACTGATCTGCTCTCTCTCTCATATCCCATCCTGCGTGCTCACACTAATAATGCCTGGATGATTTCACTTCAGGATCAAAAGAAAATAAGCAACTGTTTTTTGCATAAAGAAAATTAATCTATTTTATTTTATTTTATTTGCATTTCAACTTTTTTTTACATTTATGCCCCAAATTCTCATTACTGTAATACAGTACCAAAATATATTTTAATTTTAGGTAGATAATTTAATTACATTCCATACATTCCATACTGTGTGTCTTCTGACATAAAATTATTTAATCTCAAATCAATATTTAATTTAATTTATTTATTGCTTGCTATAAATGTGGATAGCAGCTCAGATGGTTTGTTTGATTTCATATTGATATCTTTGGCTTTTGGTTGCAGACTTAGTGATCTTTTCATACCTGAGCACAGATTGAGACATTTTTTGAGATCTCTTCTGAAACTCTAGTTGATCTACTTATTTAGATTTTTCCATTTCTCTCCATTTATTCTCATTGCACTCCAGGAGAAGGATTTGAGATATAGATATTATTTGCGAAATATGAGTTGTAGACGTTACTTCTTAATATTTTAATTTTCACTTTATCATGGGTTTATCATCAAGCAGTCTTAGCCATGACTTCAGAAACAAGCTCAAAAGATTTGCATCAAAAGTGCTGGTTTAATATCATGAACACATGCTGAGATGCTTCTTAGCAAAGATCTCAGTAACTCAACCTTTCTTAAATCTCTCATGCAGTTGAACCACCATCATTTGTGTTCGCTCATATCCTTCATCATTATAGGCTGTTTCTGGTTTGGTTCTTCTTGCTATCTTTGCGTTTGCTCTCCTGATAGCCGTGACCCACCTTTCACTTCCCATTTACTGTTTGCAGCTCAAAGCCGCTGACTACAGCACACGAGAGCATGTTTTCATAGCATGTTTCAGCTCTGCGTTCAGCGGGACAAACCTCTGATCCAGAACGACAGCAGAGCGGATCTGACCACTGGGAGTCACCTTCACTTCAACTTGACCTTTCCCGTCTCAGACTTTCCCAGCGGACAGGAAACGTTCTGGCAAGGCTCTCTCAAAGTTATGAACAAATGTTCTTCCAGTAAAGTTATCTGGTCTTTAATAATGTTCTCAAAGTGTTAGCGCAAAAATGTTATTTATACATCGGTCATGTTATTTTATTATCATTGAGATACTATTATAGATTTTTATTAATATTTTGAATCAGTTTCTCTTTTATTTTCCATTTTAATTGTCATAGTAATTTTGGAATGTTCTCTTAATGCTAAAAAAAAAAATATATATATATATATATATTTTTTTGTTGTTGTTGTTGTTGTTGTTGTTGTTGCTGGATTCGTGCTCTAAAGATGCTTTTGAACATTCCAGTTTGGTTGTTGTATCATTACAATGTCCAGTTTTCTGTCACTATCCTCAGTCACCAGTCCAGTCCACTGGAAACTACATTTCCCAGCATCCCTTCTGGTCAACACCTGCCCTCAGTCAGCCATCACCACACCTGTCATAGATGATCTCATCAAGCCCTGTATAAGAGCAGTTACTCTCCACATCCTCGTCTGGTCTCGTCTCTCCACGTATGAGGACTTACCCGTCTTCTTCCTTGGGTACTTCCATGTCTTCGATCAGTGTTCACTAAAACGTCACCACACACCCGCAACAAACAAACAACTGTTTATGCTCAAGGTAAGTGCTCTCTATGTTCATAGAATTATATACTCACCTGTTTACCACCTTGCTTCTCTGGATCATCTGTGAATAAAGACTTTGTTGATGTTCCCTCTGAGTCTTCTCCTTCTGTTCCTGCAGCATTTACATTTATGCATTTAGTGGACGCTTTTATTAACTTTACAACCGTTTAGTCGGTTGCAATTCTATTTGATGATTCTAGTTGCATAGAAATGACACTCTTTAGCTTTAAAGGCAGAGTAAGTGATTTCTGGTAGCCAATGGTGATATTTGAAATCACCAAAACAAACACGCCCCTACCCCAAAAGGGTCTTGCCCCTATTTTGATAGCTCCGCCCCACATATGCATACGCAACGATTAGTTCTGTGAAACAAAGCAAAACCAATGTTACACCATGTCTACGGACGTGAGCGGCGCGGCACAACAAATCCCCGACAGAAAACTGCTGCCAGGTTCTATTTATGACGTGCTGACACAAATTTCAAATGGTTTTCAACGGTCGTTTGAGCTATTCGGCCCGACTCAGTTTTCTAAAGTGTTTTTGAAAAATCACATACCCTGCCTTTAATGGCCGTGAAAATGTTGATCTCAGTGTTTTCTCTGACAACATAATGATGTTTGCATAAACTTATCCAAAGTTCTGGGACCTTCTCTCTCTGAGTGGGTTTATAGTTGATGATCAGCACGGACACGACAAAAATGGACCAACTAATAGTTTTACTTATTAATTATTTTTATGGTTTGGTTAAACACTACATTTAATATTAATAAAAAAAAATTACCTTTCCATAGACCTTCAAAGTAAAAAGATTTTTATTTACTTTTATACAACTTTCACCATTTATAAAAAAAAAAAATAAAAAAAAACCCATATTAAAGGATTTTCACTAAAAACATTTTTCTAATCAATGGTTAATTCTTTGCTTTAATTTTTCACCTAGACCAATATAAAAATCCACTTTAAATGATTTTTTTTTTTTCATTTTGATATCATAACGTCCATATCTCATCTGATTGGGTGGTCGTGTGTTTAGGGGACGTTTACTCATGTAATTGGTGGCAGGGGCTTTAAAGTCACACTGATTCTCATCTGATTTCCCAAAGAATGCTGAATACAATCCCATTAGTGAGAGAGCTAATTAAAGATGTTTGGTGTTTTCTCATTTAGTGATTTAATTACACATGCTGTATTGTTTATGAAATACAAACATGGTTTATTTTTGTAAATGATGCCATTAGACAAGTGGTGTTTTGATTATAAAGTGCTGCACTCTTGCCTTCTGATGTTTTTAAATAATTTAGAAAAATTTATACTGAAGACTTCCGCTTTTAGTAATGCTTAAAGACATTAAGTGGAGGTCATTTTTAATTAGCCATATTTGAAAAGTTTAATTGCATCTCTATTACTGTTGCTCATCTGTATTAAATGTCAGTGCGTAACTCATTCAGCATGGTTTGTGTTAAAGGAATAGTTCATCCAAAAATGAAAGTGTCCTCATCCTCCAGGTCATCCAAGATTTTAGATGAGCTTGTTTCAAACAGCTGATAAAAACATCACAATAATCCACA
>NW_015646430.1:463301-470999 GCF_001515625.1 Sinocyclocheilus rhinocerous | reverse complement strand
AAGACATTAACTGGTGGACTGGAGTGGTGTGGATTATTGTGATGTTTTTATCAGCTGTTTGGACTCTCATTCTGACGGCACCCATTCACTGCAGAGCAAGTGATGCAATGCTACATTTCTCCAAATCTGATGAAGAAACAAACTAATCTTGGATGGCTTGAGGGTGAGCACATTTGCAATTTGGGGTGAACCATTCCCTTAAAGATGATAAATGAATGATGCCTCATTTTGAACTTTATTTAATTGCATTGATTTATGTATGAATGTCTGAGACTCATTTTCATGCAAATGCATTGCACTTCACTTCCTCTTGTCTGTCTGTTTTGCGTCCTCAAACAACATGAAATCCAGGACGGCTGTCTTGTACCGTCTTCATATTTAATGCGCTGAGCATCATGATTTCAGGACCGCCGGCGTTCGCTCTCAGCCTCGCTGTGAAATTTGGTTCTCTGAGCACTTTTACCGTTTATGGATGCACTTCCACAGCGATCCCTGGAAAAACCAAACAGTGTTCTGCTGCTTTCCCCAAACACAGTGCTAATGAGCAGAAACCTCACTTAACCTGATCTTGACCTCAACCAGAGCAAGTTTAACCGTTTCTGTCATGTGCACTAGTTACTGCATGTTTCTGAACAACATAAATATTTAAGGGTGAAATATTGATTTGATCTCTCTTATGGCTCAGATGCACATTGTGGGAATGCACAGTCTGATGGAATCAGGGCTTGATTTGAGCGAGCTTTAGCTTAGCGCTTTCTAAAGGCCTGTCAATGTGTATTTGCAGATGTCATTTTGATAAGGTCATCTCACACAGGTTTGCTCAAGTAAACAGCCTGGATGGAAACTCAGAGGTGGGCAGCTAAAATCATTGTTTCCCATAAACGCTGCACTGAAAAAAAAAAAAAAAGAATTTGAACATTTTCACTCAGAAATTGCTAGTATATTTCACAAATAATTACAAAGAAATGGAAAGTAACGGTGAAATTAGAAATTAAGTGTTTATATTTTAAAATTAAATGTGTAATTCAATGTTACTTGCTGTTTCTTAGAATTTTTCTTTGAAATTTCACAAATAATTACAGGGTGAAAAGTTTTTTTGTTTTTTTTTTTCCCTGCCAATTTGATATGGTTGTAACAATCAAAATAAATTATTTGTGGTTAAACTCAGAGGTGGACGAAGTACTCAACTCCATTACTTGAGTGAAAGTACAGATACTGTTTAAAACCCAGCAACACAACTGTAGCTGTATAACTTTACAACAGCAACACTGCTTTAACAAAAAAGCAAAACAGCAAGACTTATTTGACATCAAAACAAACATTTTTTTAAATGCTGTATAATCGCTCTCGCTGTACTTTGATGTCACACACAGAACAGTCTGTGCAGTGCTGCTTCAAGTCCAACACCTATTGTGTTTTATTAGGAGATGCACAACACAGTTTTTCTGTGGCTTTATAGATAATATTTTCACCTACACAGTTTAGCAAATTCAGACAATATTGTGTCTAATATATACCAAAATATTAACTTCTTATTGAATTGTTGTAAATAAATATCACATTTCCAGCTGGTCAGTGTTCAAAAAATACTGGGCAATCACTTCATACAAGAGTGATTACTGATAAACTGTCTGAAAAAAAGAAAGTCAAGTTTTAGAGAAGAAGAAAATCACCCACTGACTTTCAAAGCTGCTACATAGTAACGACTTTCTACTTCCAGGACCTTGATAGAAATGTAGTGGAGTGAAAAGTACAATATTTGTCTCTCAAATGTAGTGAAGTTAAAGTCATAAGTTCCCAGAAAAAATAATACTCAAGTAAAGTACCGATACTCAAAAAGTGTACTTAAGTACAATACTCAAGTAAATGTACTTAATTACGGTCCGCCTCTGGTTAAACTAAGAAAAGACAAATTAGTTTAAAGGAAAAAGTAAGTTTACACTGAAAAATGATTTTTCGAAGTTGTAAATAAAACGATTATTGGACTATGTTTTACAAGAAAATACTATTTCAGTCTTTCTATCTCAACTCAAAGTATTATGTTATCTGAATAACGTTATCTAAATTTATTTGACAAAGTTGTTGCAGTACAACAAATCAGTTTTACAGTGACATTTTCTACGCTTCTCTTCCATCTTATTTTTTTATAAAGATATTGGAAATAACGTTTTAAGTCCAAACAACTTTAAGTGTTTGGGTCAATAAAATGTATTGTCAACTTGTCAAGGTGAAAATACTTGGGATATTAAGTATTTAAGTATTTATTAAGTAAATACAAATACAACACATCAAGCTGAGTGAAGAAAAATATAACGCATGCTGTATATTCTCCTTTGGTTTGGAAATCATTGATTCTAGAGCTGTAAAACTGAATATTCACATTAAGCTCATTGAGGTTGCATAAGTTGATAAAATGCAGTTATTGCATAAATTATCAACGGATTAGAGGAAGAATAATTTCTATCCTCAGGACATCCTCATGTTTTACACTCTGATAATGAATAAGATTGTCCTTCATGTTATCGGATGGGTAAATAGCGACGTGCTGCGTGTGAATGTTTTATCTCTCAGTGGGTGAATACAAATGAGTCAATGCATGCATTATAGAGAAATCCTGTTTCTACACAGATGAAGTTTAAACTGCTGTCTGGATGTCATGCAGAGGGTTTAGCTGATCGCATGGAACTACTGTGTATATATGCACCAATATTGTGGAAGGGGTATTTATATAATTATATAAATTTATTTATATAATAAATATTATAAATAGTAATTTTTTTATTTATTTTTTTATTTGTTTTTTACTTTTCATTTTCAAATTTATTTTTTGAATTAAAATTGGTTTATTTATTTAAGTCTTTCCACTTCATAATTGCATGTTTAATTCAATGCCGTTTAATTAATAGTGAAATTTAGCAAAGTCTGAGTGTTTTTTTTTTCGGTGTATGAAATGCAACAAAGGTAATCAAAGAATAATAACAATAAGTGATTGAATTAATGACTCTGTAATTAATACATTCTCACAATAATTCACAGGATTTTAAAGCACCGTTTTATCATACAAGGAAAATCAGATGGTTAAAAACCTGTTGTGATCTCTGCTTTGTCCACTAGATGTCAAGAGTACTTTATTTATCTAGAAGTGACTCAAAGGATTTATGTGAATGGAATTTATTCTAGATGATGAGAAACAAATATTCCTGTGTTTTTCCTCCTGATTTGACATGAAAAATGCATGTTAAGAATAGCTAATCACAATCAAAATAGAAGATGTATTTTTGCTACTCTGTAAAAATATTATAAATTATATAACATTATATAAATTATATAATGTATAAATTACCTGAACTATACAATGCATAAAGGGATTTAAATATTGCATTGTCACTAAGCCACAGATAGCTTTTTTCTTTACAAAAATCGAACTTAAAATATTTCTATAGTACATGGGAAAAAAAGTAGACAATTCTTTTTCTCATAAATTGAAAGTAAATTTCACAAATAATTTCGAAGAACAGCAAATAACGCTGATTCAGAAATGGAATTTTGAAATAGAAAAACTGAAATCTTGTAAAACATACTCCAATATTTGTTTGATTTTATTAACTTAAATAATTTTTTACAGTGTACAGTACTGTTTCAATTGCTGGAATTAGTAATATTTATTTATTTATTTTTTCGTCTGTAAATGCACAAAAAGACTTTAGAAAAAAATGTAGATAATTTTGATGAACAAAGAGAGCTCAGAAGACTGGATTATACAGCTAAATTAGCAGTTTGCTGGCATATATGATGAGTTTCATCCATCTCGCCGTCACCTGTTCTGGATGGGCCGAGCTATCATCATCCCGTTGACCTCCCAGACACCACAGGACTAGACTGGAGGGAGGTCTGGAGAGCGTCTATCCCCGGTGCAGAACACAACACAGCCAGACCCTTCTGTGGATCTTCATTAAACTCTGTGTTTGAACTCTCCTCGTCGTCATGTATTCCTGCAAGCTTGCTGACAGTATGACTCAAAACTCCAGTAACCGCTGATCTGTCTCTTTTTATTTTTTTGTTATTTATTTTATTTACGTCAATATTTTTTTAATCACTAAATGTGTATATTTGTCCAACTCTTTATATAAAATTTTATATAAATAATTTTATATTATTAAATAAAAATAAAAGTAGAAAAACCAAAATAGTATTACTATTACGTACATTACATTCGTTTTTTACAGTGTACTGTTGAAATGGAAGACTCTTCCTGCTCAAGTGCATGAAATGTTTGAACGTGTTTATTTAGTTTGAGTTATGGTTTGTGTTTGAGAACATGTTGCATCAGTCTCACTATTATCTGAACAGCTGAAATATTGATGAAGCCAAACAAAACCGGTGCAGTGATTTCTCCATCGGTGGGAAGCGCTCCAGCAGAGAGCAGTGCAACCACACATACACACACACACACAGGAGACGTGTTTGCAGTCAGAATCAACAGCGTGTGTGTGAAAACAGAGCCTGTGAATCAGTGTGACACTTCAAAGTAAGACGTTTGCTCTCTTAAATCGGACTCATTGCACGGCCAGAATGCGTTGAATAGCGTCTTAAACTCGGCTGTCGTTCTCTTTGGTCCCTGCTGGCCTCATTACAACGTGAGCCAGTGTTATTTACAGCTTCATCTCGCAAAATAAAGGTGATTTTCCAGGTTGCATGCGATTTCTGTGCACGTATCCGCCAAAGCTTTAGGAATCGTGTGGTTTTATTTCAAATGCATGTTTTGTTTTGTTGAAGATTGCTGAGAAAACAAATTAATATTCCACTGAAATGACAGAAAACACAAATGCTTTAACTGTGCAGTGATGTGCTGTCAGCGTGTCAATTTATTACAATCAATCTCTAGGTGATTTTTGTGATGTAATATGTAGAGGTTTGACTTTTGGTTTTACCAATTAGAGGCATCACAAAATCAAAATATTTTTTAGGGTTGTTAAATATATACTCCACAGTACTGAATAATGAGTATATGGTATTCCACTGTATTGCAAAGATTACCGTGGAATAAACATTACATACAATTATATTGATACTTATAAATACCATGGTGTTTTTTGATACGTTTTTGTCTGTAAATGCACAAATAACCTTTAGAAAAATGTGGATAATTTTGATAAACTTTTCTCTGCTGTTAATGTACAGAAGGTCATCATATCAGATTTTTAAAAATATATGTTTGATACCACAGATATAATGTTAATATTATGCAAGAATCCATGTATGCTCCTGTAACAAAAAAGCTTTATTTTATTTTTGCCATTATTATTTAAATTTTGTATTAATCTTTAAAATATACTATTATTATTATTATATGTTGTCACAAAATGTAACTATATTTTTGCCCAACTCTTTATATAAAATGTCCAACTTTATCTGCAAACAAATACACAAATCTCAGCTGTAACACAAAAAAATCTCTTTTTTGTTTTATTTATTTATTTTTGTATTTTTGACTATTGCTACAAATATACCCCAGCGACTTAAGACTGCTTTTGTGGATTCAGGGTCACATATAATTTTGCTTTCCTAGTAAATGTATCTTGATTTAAGAAAGCTGAGATATCTGTACTGGAAAACAAGATGAAATATTTTTTGCAGTGTAAACACCTGTCAGGTCTGATGTAACAGAGATCCATGTGTTTGCTTTCTTGTCATTTCTCCGCATCAGTGTCAGAGGTCAGAATGACGAGGAGGAAGGAGGCGACGGTCACGCTGAGAGAGAGAGAGCGAGAGAGAGAAACCGGAAAACATGACAGGAATCCGACTGGAAGAGGGTCAGTGCTTCTATTTTTGGCATCTTAGGAAATGAAGAATGTAGTTATGACAGCGGGATGATTTTCAGCTGTTAGCCCTAATATTTATCGTACATTTGCAGTAAGCAGAGCAGGTCATTGTGTCACACGTGGCTTTATGCAAGGAATATTCCACAAATGCATTCTAGATTTTTTTTTCAAGATACATTCATGGCCCATTTTTGTTTTTAACACATTTATGACTTTTCAATCAATTTTACATATATATTTTTGTTTGTAAATATGCACTACTATTTAGGGTCGGTAAGATTTTAAAATGTTTTTGAAGAAGTCTCTTCTGCTCACCAAGACTGCATTAAATTGCAGTCTTGCACTTTTGATTAATGCAATGCATCCTTGATGTAAAAATATTAATTTGTTTAAAAATCTTACTGACCCCAAACATCTGAATGTACAGTGGGTACGGAAAGAGGATCCCCAAATCCATGTGTGAAAAACTTGTTGCATCTTTCCCAAAGACTCATGGCTGTATTAGATCAAATGGGTGCTTCTACTAAATACTGAGCATTTTTCAGTTTTTCTTTTTTAATAAATTTGCAAAAATGTCAACAATTCTGTGTTTTTCTGTCAATATGGGGTGCTGTGTGTACATTAATGAGGAAAAAAAATTAACTTAAATGATTTTAGCAAATGGCTGCAATATAACAAAGAGTGAAAAATTTAAGGGGGTCTGAATACTTTCCGTACCCACTGTATGTATTGCATATTTGCAGAACTGATTGTTGCTAGGCAACACCACAACCCATGCATCCCATAATTACACAGAATGCAATTAGCCACAGCTTTTTATTTTTTTAGCTGTAAGTTGGTTAGTTTTCACTGTACTTTTAATTCTTAACTGATTTCCCCCCCCCATCCAACATTCAATCTTCTTCCAAAAACCTAAAAATACAACACACTTTATTATTCATATCTCCTAGATCCTCTTTGGTCTTTTTCTTCTTCTGAGGTTTATGTTGGATTTGGGATCGGTCATGGGTATCAGCGTCTCTCTGGTTTAGATCAGGATTTATTTTTCAACGCTTGAATACGTTTTGAGAGATGAAATGTGTGCAGAACCCATGAAATTTATGTAAGACACTCGGCTCACCACGAAACCATTTCACTGCCTTAACTCGGCCAGAGCGATTCAGTGGACAACCTGTAATGTCCTTCTGATGAAAACCAGAAGCTCCATCATCTCACAGGTGTGACACGACCGGCCCTGAGCCAGACGTGAAAAGATGAGATGAGTTTTCAATATAGTCCAAAAGATTTCCAATACAACTCCAAGAGATGAGCAGCGTTAGGCCCAGAATCTCTCCTTCTTACACTAGATTAGACACGAGCACAGAATGTTTCATCTTCTTAACCGCATTGTTTGTGGTGACGCTGATCGTGTTTACCCTGGAACAAAGTAAAAATGAACAAAGGCTTTGTTCAAATACCTGGATGACCTGAAGTCCATTACGCTTTGCAAATGAGACGGCCAGGAATCAGCAGTGAGAGTTACACAGAATACAAGATCAGCGTCTGAGACTGTTTGCATTATGTGTCTTTTTGTGGAGCTCACTTGAAATAAAGATCATTGTGACTTATCTAGCTTTTTCTCTCGCAATTCTGAGTTAATATCTTTTTTTTTTACAGAATTGCGAGATATAAACTCACAATTCTGAGAATAAAATTCAGAATTGGCGATATGTGACCCTGGACCACAAAACCAGTCTTAAGTGTCAATTTTTCGAAATTGAGATTTATACATTATCTGAATAAATAAGCTTTCCATTGATGGTTTGTTAGGATAGAACAATATTTGGCTGAGATACAGCTTTTTGAAAATCTGGAATCTGAGGGTGCAAACAAATCA
>NW_015646430.1:441683-463113 GCF_001515625.1 Sinocyclocheilus rhinocerous | reverse complement strand
GGGTCATATATATGAACTGGCAAATGCAAGGAAAAAGTCAGAATTGTGAGATAAAAAGCTGCAATTACCTTTTTATATATATTTTTTTTAAATAAAAAATTGTGAGATAAACTCACAATTACCTTTTTATTTGTTAATTTATATGCTATCGTCATCATCTCGTTTGAAAGTGACAGCATTTTCTGCACATGACATTGAACAAAACGCATTCCGTATTGTCCAATTTCTGAAAAATGACTCTTATGAACTAGTTCTTTTTAACGGGTCAGTCAAAACAATTCATGAAACAGCCTCAAACCCGCTCCTGATTCAGTGGTTTCAGTCTGTGAATTGTCCATAGCCATAATTAAGTTCACAACTCTCATTGAACCTCGAGTCATTTTTCAGTTATATCCGATTCAAAGTTTCAGCAGTGGCGTTTTCTGTTGAGTTCTTTCACGTGAACGGCGTAGTCCGGTTCTTTTAGTGAATCAAAAGGTGCGACCAATGTAGTCTGATTCCCGAATGAATCATTTACCATTTTGAATCAGCCTGTCAAATTGTTTGCTGAACTGAATCAATCAGGGCTGTGTTTCCCAAAAGCATCGTAAGCCTAGAAATAGAGCATTACTACTGGCACCGTTTGAATAATATGATGTATTAAAAATTATAGCCTAATATTTATATATCTATATTGTATTTGTAGCCTAAAAGTTGTGTTTTATGTGTGAAAGTCTTGCAGAAACTAGTTTTTGATTCAGTTGTTTGTTCACGATAACAGTTGTTTATTGAGCAAGCCTCTGCAGAATGAGGACTCTGAAGGTTTTCTGTCTGTTTAGCATCTGGATGCTCTTTATCCAGGTAAAGCAAAGCCTGAGAAAAAGGCTCCTGGGCTCATTTGTATTTCTGCAGCTGTGAATCTTCAAAACGCATTGTTTACTCGCTCGACTGCATCATTTCACTTCTTGAGAGACGTTCCGCTGTGTTTTAGATCTCTCGCCTCTGTCTGTCTGTCTTTCTCTGAAAAGCTTTGTTCCAGCACACTTTTAAAAATCCCTAATTGACACACGTATGACATGAAGTGGTTTGTTGTGGTCCATTCTTTAAATTAGATTTTAGATTTGACAGTCACATAAGTCGCACAACTTTAATGACTTCATCTTTGCATTGAAACGTTCAGAAGTCGAGTCCTTGAACTCAAACAGGACTCAACTTTTGGAAATTGCTCTATAAACTACTTGTCGCTAGGCAACCGTGCATAACGTCCATCCCATAATTACACAAAATGCAGTTAGCTACAGCCGATCCGTACAGTGGATTTACAGAAAAAGTTGAATAAAACCAGATGGTGTTTGACTCTGTCAAAATCCAGTTTGATAAAGAAACGAGCAAGCCAATTTACTTAAGAACATTTTTCAATAATTTTATTAATCTTTACTAAATCAGCAGTAGCAATATTACATGTTTAAATACATAAAAGAGTTTTAGACAAGATCGCCCATGTACAAAGGAGTATTACTGTAACAGTGAACCATTCTGTCCCCATAGATATGAAATTAAAGTCAACTAAAATTCAATATTAACATGATAACATGACCACACAACCAAGAGAGTCTGTCAATGAATGTGCTCCTTTAAAATCTGATGATCAGCCATAAAACGCCATTCTCATCTCCTGCTGCCATTATTAACTTTGTTAGATCGGAAAACCACTGTTACTGTAAGACTATTAGACTCGTCATATTAATAATATACAGTGAGATTACTGAAACAGAGAGGCTAGAGAATATCTTGCAGAAACACAGGCACTTTATGCACTGACAACTGGATTTCATATGCTTTGTCGCATTATCAGAAATTTACTTTACTCACATAATATACATTCATTCATTCTGCACATATTCTTGTGCTTTTATTAACATTAGTACAGTCTCATGTTGGTATTAGGGCAAAATATAGAAAAAAACAAACAAAAAAACTGTTTTCTTTCATTTATAAAATAATATGCTTTTGTGGCCTTTTATGCTTCTGTGCATCGATAAGCAACTAAATATTTTCTGAAATGATGCAGATATGAACGTGTGGATAATTCTTAAGGCAACACTGTCTGTACGTATGATGAACAGTCTGTCTGTTTGAGTAAACAAAGATTTCTCTCATTCAAAACAATGGGAGTTAAATATTTAAAATTAACATACATAAGAAACACCTTTGTCCTAAAACGGCTTTAACCCGCACAAAACGATACTGAACAAGATCTGCAAATAAGCATCGCACAAAAATAACTAATTAATTAATTCAATTAAATGCACCGCAAAACTAGCCAAATGACACGTTTTACAGCCGAACTACTGAATGCTGTACATATGTACTGTATGTATTAAAATGCTCATGACAAAATTCAGTCTATTTTAAAGCTCAGGTCTAATAATAAGCAATTTATTGTAAACAGCAGTGTTTTAAATACAGTAGAAACCTGAAACTGTCGCCTGCAGGAGTTTGTAAGAAACGTCACAGCATGTTTACTATTAAAAACCACTGATGGATCTGAATGAGAACGTCCGGTGGACTGAGCCATGCATAGAAACGCTCCTGGGTCTCTGGATCCGGGACGGCTGCCTGCCGGAAACGGATGGGAATATGGAAATAACGTGCATATTTACAGCCTATGTAGTTCCTTATGTAGTCTGTGTTTGAAGGGAATCTGTTCTCCGTGTTTTTCCCTCTGGATGTGTGACTCCGTCGCAGCAGTGTCTGTATTCCCATGATCCCCTGGTGGAACAAGCCTGGTTTTTCCGTGCCAGAATCTCACTGCCAATCAGAGTTCCAGTGGATCTCACAGGGTGGTGTAGACGTAGACGAAGATGATGACGACGAGGTTGAGGATCGTCCCAATGATTCCCAGCATGGCCAGAATGGACTCTTCCTTGCTTTCCTTGTCTTGAATGCCCTTCTCCTCATCACTCAGAGCAGTGTTTAGCATTTTCCTTGGAGAAGTCTTCAGTTTTCCTCTCACACCAATCTGGGAAAACACACACCAGCTGACCGTCAGTCGATATTTAAACAGTGAAAGGGGAGACTCTTCATCGAGACTTCAGTAAACACGTTTAACAGGTGTTATAGTAAAATAATAATACAGGAATATAGAAAAAAGTTGTAAATAAAACAAAGTTTAAGTGCTGTACATTTTTTGTTTTTACAAGAAAATCCTATTTTCTTGCACTTTTATCCTACAAGAATTCAATGTATTTCTTACCATTTTTCCATAATTAATTGTGAAATTGACTTGCAGTTTCTGAGTGAACATCATTTCAAAGTAAATCAGCTGCATACTGTGGTTATACTATAGTACAATGATGGTATCGGTTGGTATTTATTTGATGCTTTAATGGACTGTAAAGAATACCATGGTACTACTGTGGTGCAATGTCCAAAATATATATATATATATTTTTTACATTTACATTTAGTCATTTAGCAGATGCTTTTATCCAAAGCGACTTACAAATGAGGACAATAAAAGCAGTCAAAACTAACAAAAGAGCAACAATATATAAGTGCAAATGACAAGTCTCTGTTAGCCTAACGCAGTACACGTATACGTGTAGGTGTATGTATATATATAATATATATACACATAACACACACACAGACACACACACACAGAAAAACAAGTAGATAGAATAGAAAAAATAGAATAGAAAAATATATATTTTTATATTTTTAAAAAGAAGATAAATGTAGATAAAGTAGAATTAAAATAGAATAGAAAGTGCTAGAGTTAGAGTTAGTTTTTATTTTAATTTTTTTTTTTTAAATTATGGAACAACCTTATATTTACACCTACAAATATACATTTTTTTAAAGTTAATATACACATTTTATGTAAAATAAAAATAGTATATATTTAATAAATTAAATTAATAATTAAAGTACATTTTAAAAAATAAAAATACTAACAGTAGTCAAATTATTAACAGAATATAATTTGTCATATTTTAACGTAATGGTCACTGCAGCATTTCTCTGCTCAGTTGCACTGGTTTCCCTCAAGCTTTTAGAGTAATGATTTATTAAGGGGCATGAAAGAGATTTTTCATCAAATATATTCATTTCTATCGTCCCATGAATAAAACATGATCAACCGCTGAAAAATGTGCTTCAACTCAGGAAAAAGATGTAGTGTGCACATGCATTTAGTGTTGCTGACCCTATTTAGCATTTATGCTTTCTAATAATTCATGGATAAATGTTACAAATATTATATACGGAGTTGTGTGCAGTCTGGAGGCAAAAAAGCAGCTTAAAAAAATCAACTCGTATTTGGGCATTTCTTAAAATTTGGGCACTTTTGGTTTTATTTGTTTGCTAATAATGTCCAACAGTGGACGATACATGCATAAATAAATACTGACATGATTTAGGATTATTTAAAAGATGTATTTAATATTTTCATATTTTAAGATTGAAAGTCTGGGACTGGGACAAGAGTAGAATGATATAAACATCTATATGTAAAAGGCAGCAAAAAAAAAAATGATGAAGGCATGATAAGAGATATTAATGTGACCTTCATATAACAAATATGAATAAAGAACAAAAAATACAAATAAATGAAGTTTAACTCTGTGCTGCACACACAATAGAAGAGCAGCTTTGGAGAT
The DNA here is from genome assembly GCF_001515625.1 of Sinocyclocheilus rhinocerous. NCBI lineage: Eukaryota > Metazoa > Chordata > Actinopteri > Cypriniformes > Cyprinidae > Sinocyclocheilus > Sinocyclocheilus rhinocerous. The sequence continues at coordinate 458,470 of NW_015646430.1, read as the reverse complement.
GTCTGATGGCAGATTGACACGCTATACTGCTGGATGATGTGATTTGAGGATCCCTAGAGACTCATCCATGGTTCAGATTCATGATGAATGCAGTCGTTCATGTGCTTTGGCATTCAATCGGTCCATAAGGGCCAGACAACAGAGTGCCAGGCCTTTTGTCATGAATACTGGAAAGTGAAAGACACAATAGATGCCTTAAAACGGAATTGCAGTTTATCCAGAATGATCTTTCCTAGAATCATATCTGATTAATCAGATATTTTGTTAGAGTATCTCTAAAAGAGCCTCATGTTGCAAAATTGCAGCAAATGAAAGGAAATTAGTTTTTCTTTTAAATGACTTTTGCTGTTCTAGAGCGATTATTTTTTAAATGCTTTTGATAATCATAAGAGTCATAATAGGAATCATGTTCTCTAAAAGGTAGTTTTTGCTGTTAAACGTGTCGCATACAATCTACTGCATGTCTTCTGTCGTCTGATTGATGGTTTAGACTTTTTATCCAGTAAAAGCTCTTTTAGTGTAATTGTACAAACGTCCAGCTTCAGCTGAAGCTTCACGTGTCTTTCTCATGTCAAATCTTGACTGATTTTGATCAAGTAAACGTGAGAATAACTGCAGTAATATCTCCAGATGAACACTTACTGGACGTCTAAAATATGCTTCTAATATTCAAATCCGTTAAAGGATTTTTAGGCTGCATTAATTAGGTCAACCGGAACCGGGAACACTTCTCATAACACCCGATGTACTTGCTACATTGTTAGAAGAATGGCATCTACGCTAATATTAGTCTGTTTCTCTCTTATTCCGAGGTCACCGTTGCCACCAGATCCAGTCTGTATCCAGATCAGATGGTCACTGCAGTCACCCGGATCCAGTACATATTCAGACCAGATGGTGGATCAGCACCTAGAGAGGACCTCTACAGCCCTGAAAGACAGCGGAGACCAGGACAACTAGATGAGCCCCAGATACAGATGTTATTCCCCTGTAAAGACCTTGTCTCAGACGACCACCGGGACAAGACCACAGGAACCAGATGATTCCTCTTCACAATGTGACTTTGCTGCAGCCTGGAATTGAACTGCTGGTTTTGTCTGGTCAGAGGAGAACTGGCCCCCCGACTGAGCTTGGTTTCTCCCAAGGTTTTTTCTCCATTCTGTCATCGATGGAGTTTTGGTTCCTTGCCGCTGTTGCCTCTGGCTTTCTTAGTTGGGGACACTTCATTTCCAGCGATATTGTTGACTTGATTGCAAATGATTGCACAGATACTATTTAAACTGAACTGAGCTGGATGATGACATCACTGAATTCAATGATGAACTGTCTTTAACTGGAAAATTAGTGTTTACTATTGTCATTTTGCATTATTGACACACTATTTTCCTAATTAATGCTGTTCAGTTGCTTTGACACAATCTGTATTGTTAAAAGCGCTATATAAATAAAGGTGACTTGACTTGACTTAATAGACTTTTATTTGCATCATTCTCAATTTCCAATAATTCTGTCAAATTATGCAAAAATATAACAAATGTTATTTGATTGTTAAAAATATAGCTATAAAATTAGCTTTAGCTAAAAAAAAGCTTATTTATTTTATCTTATTTATGTTTTCAGTCACTGTCATTTGCCAGAGAATATTAAACAACACATAGTTTGAGATATGAGAGAAATGACGGAATTCTCATGTGATTCATGTCAATGTTAGTAGATTAATTACATAAACCGGTAAGAATTAATTTCTAAAAGACCACAAAAAAAAGAGAAAAAGAAACTGATAGTTAAAGAAAGGTACTGTGCTACCTGCAGTCATCTCACCTGATCAGCGCTCCTCCTCTTCCTGATGTCGCTCTCTGTCCTTCAATGCGCGCTTTCCTTTTCTCTGCTGTTATTTCTCGTGGATTTCTAAATGACTTTCCCCTCACAATCTAGTGAATTCAGACACAATGACATGCGCAAAGACGGCTGACTGCTGCCATCTAACCGCGGATACACGCGATACACGCGATTACAGCAGAGCACAGCTGCCCAAACTCACTGCTGTTAGTGCAGTTAACATGACAAACTAAAGTAGAGAAATAAGGAAAAAAATAACAGTAATTCTTTTTTTCTTTTTTTTTTGTAAGTTCAAGTTCATTTGTATTTCTCATCTCAGTGACATGTAACCCAACTTTATTATTAAATTAACTGATTAAAATCATTGTTCAAACACATTTCCAATTAAGTGTTTATGGTGTCTCACGTCAGTAAAGTAACTGATACTGTTCATTCAGTCCATATGATCAAAGTATGTATTGATAAATCTGAGTAAAATAAGGGTATATTTTAACACACAAATAACACACAAAGGTATTGGTTTCTTGACCTTTTATTATTTATTTATTTACAGTGAAAGTCAATGGGGTCCAGTGTTGATCTTTATTTTATTTATCTATCTATCTATCTATCTATTTTTTTATTTTTTTATAGAAAAAAAAAGTAGACTTCTTTAATTCTACTTTCTTTAAAAAAGTCTTCTATAAAGTTTGGTCAGTTCCACATGGTGAAAAGTATGGTAAAAAAAAATTAAGTAAATTAAGGGTATATTTCAACACTAGTAAAAATAATAGTTTGTTATATATATTCTTTTTTTTTTTAGTTACCGGAACTTAGTTAGTTAGTCTGTACAATGAAAGTCAATGGGGTCCATTGTTGATCTTGGTCTTGTTTGAAATCAATAATTCCACTTTCTTTCTTCTTTTTTTCTTTTACAGTGGGCTACTGGACTGACTGACTGAGTCTGCAGTAACTCACAGTGAAACCTGACTCTCAGAAACGCTCGGCGGGAAATGCATCAAAGCCGAACATAAATAGCAATCAGAGCACAAGTAAACCAATCAGAAGCTTTGTTACTGAATATGCAGCAATCAATTAGTGGATGGATTTCCGTCCATTTTAACAAAGTGAATCAAGGCACTTCTTACAGCATGTTATGGACAATTTGCAGTTTGTTTTACGCAAATGAATCCCAGACCTGCTCTGGCAGGACAGACATTCAACGAGCTGAAACTCCTTCTCCAGCAGAGATCTGCGATAGATATTACATCGGTGCTACAGATTTCAGAGCAGTTAACATAAATTAGGAGTTTCATGCTTGACAGAAGTAAGTACAGCAAAGGGCAAAGTTAAAAAGTGGTGCTAAAAACTGATTACTGATGAAAGGGCATAAACAAATGCATAAATACGTAAACAAAATGCTGTTTACAACACATCCTTCCACATATCTTTCAATTCAGACTGTATTACAAATGGGTTTGATATTTTGTGAAAAAGTGCAGGTTTTAGAACGACACAAGCTAATCAAATGATGTAACAATGCATCCATTGCTTAACCCTTTAAAGCCTGTACAGAATAATATTTGATGCAGAAATATTTAATGCGCAAAACAGCTTCTAAGTGATCAACATGATCAAAACTTTGGTGAAAAACCACACAACCTATTGATTAATACTTTAGACTTTTTTTATCAAGTCAAAGCTCTTTTAGTGTAATGGCTTCAGCTGGAGCTTCTCGTGTCAAGTCTTGACTGATTTTGATCAAGTAAACGTGAGAATAACTGCAGTAATATCTCCAGATGAACACTTACTGGACTGAAGCAGCTCAGCTTTACTTGATTCTCCATCAATCATGTTTTAGAGTCTCAAATCTGATCCTCAGGATCTTTTGAGGAGCGTTTGTTTCCAGAAGCTTTACTTTCACTGTTCCTCAGCGGAGGAATGATCTTCACAAGCCTCCAGAACATCTCACCTTTATTTCTTCAGCTCTCAATCATTGCATTATATGTTTGGATCATTTCAATCTCATCTTACTGAGACAGATTACTGGAGATATAGAGTGACGACTGAGATTTATATCATTTTATGTAAGTATCTGCTCTACTGTTAGAAAGATCTCATTGATTTACATTTACAAGCATCAGCATTTCATCATATACTGTAAATATCAGCATCTGCACCAAAATGCATGTTTTGCTCAGTTTGAGTCTCTGAATAAAATTGAGGTATTTTTCCATCATATTCTCACTGTATCAGACTATATTAGCCAGAAAAGCCTGATGGATCAAATATGATACTCAACAAAAAAACATACATTTTGTCTAAGGCTTAATAATCTGTTCCATTAAAAAAAAGAAAAAAAAAAAGATTTTTCAGATCATTTTCGAAGCAAAGTGAGGTTATATAAAGACTTGTTTAGTGCATGTTGAGGTTTGTGTGTGTGTCTGTGATGTATAGCGGGCCGCAGATCCTCTGAGAGAGTCATAAACAGGGCTTTCGTCAAAGCGAAACCTCCTATTGTACACTAGATGTGCTCTCATGCATGAAGACAACTGCTCCGCGCTGATAGAAGACATGCTAGAGAGTGTCAGACGTGCCAGGATAGGAGGCTGGAAACCGCTTCACTAGAGAGAGCAGCTGCGTGGCGCTCAGAAACAAAGTGGACAGCGTCCAAAACCACTTTACCAACTGGCCAGCTGGGACAAAAACCACATCGAGCCGGCCAAGCTGTGTGACTTTAGTCCAGGAACATTGGTCATGAGGTACTCTGGACATATCATTTGATAAAAACTCATGAATAAAGCCCAGCCTTCTGTAGAGTTTGAGTATGAATGCAAATGCTCTTTGTTTTAGGATTGCACATTCGAGTGCAGGTGACGGAAGGCTGGAAAATGATGCTTTTAGAAATCAAAAGGGTGTTTCACGCTACACTTTATGTGTTGCAAACCCCGAATGACACTGCCAATGAAGCAACACGGTGCTCAAATGTGGTTTTTCAACAAAGAACCAATCATAAAAGGCCTCTTTAAATATGCATGTGCTCTGTACAGTCACAAAAACGTACACAAAGGGTTTCGTTTCTGCATCTGAGAGATTTCAGTCTTATAATTTGTTTCTCATGAAATCACTATTCTTTCCTCGTATGACATTCTCGTTCTGAAGGCATTTGTAAACTCTACTGATGATCAATATTTTTAGACTTTCTGTTGAAACTTCTAATGTGCACACTAAAAAATATTCAGTGTTACACTGACAAAAAATGGTGTAGGATTTAAGTTTTTACTCAGAAATTGCTATATTTCAGAATCATTACAAAGAAATAGTAACACTTCGAATTAAACATGACATTTTGAAGCAGAAAGACTGAAACGGTATATTCTTCTAAAACATGCTCCAATCATTTTACAACTTATAATTGTAAATCATAGTGTACTTGCTGTTTCTTTGTAATTATTTGTGAAATTTACTAGCAATTCCTGTGCATAGCAATCAAATCAAATTTACTAGCAATTCCTCATTGGTTCAAAGTAAATCCTACGCCATTTTTCCAGTAAATATCAGTTAAAAGTCAAATTTAAGAATAGACTAGCATATAAATTACGTCAGAGCAAACAAAACAACACTGCACGACCTTTTACTTCCATTGCATGGATAAAAAACAGACACTATCAGGTGAACTATCCCTTTAATATCACTTTTGCAATATTAATATAAATATTTTTCGCTCTTGTTTTATAGTATTTAATGCCACAACTGTATGCATGAAATTTCATAGACAAAGTTTTGCTGGAAAAACCAGAGCAGATAGATACATAGAACCATTTGCAAATAGACAATTATTAAAACAGGTTGCATGCTTGTTATTGCTGTTCTTGTCCAATTCATTTTTATTAACTGCATTTATGACAAAGACAAAACTTTGTCTATGAAATTTCATGCATACAGTTGTGGCATTAAATACTATAAAACAAGAGCGAAAAATATTTATATTAATATTGCAAAAGTGATATTAAAGGGATAGTTCACCTGATAGTGTCTGTTTTTTATCCATGCAATGGAAGTAAAAGGTCGTGCAGTGTTGTTTTGTTTGCTCTGACGTAATTTATATGCTAGTCTATTCTTAAATTTGACTTTTAACTGATATTTACTGGAAAAATGGCGTAGGATTTACTTTGAACCAATGAGGAATTGCTAGTAAATTTGATTTGATTGCTATGCACATTTAATTGTCAACCCAGAGTTTATAAATGTGAAAATGTTACTTTGCAAATTTCTTTTTCTAATTCCCATTCCTTGGCATTGAGAAATATTATATTTCCTGCAGAGAACCCACATAACCAGACTTGACGCAACCAAGCTGCAAGAACAGCCTGACAGACGACAAATGCAAAAGATTTTGCTGCCTGACTGCATTTGCACTGTATGATGGAAAATATCTGGACACCATTCTAATGAAGAGGCTTTTCTGGGCTCTTTAATGCCAATTAACCTGAACCCCACTGAACACCTCTGAGATCAACTGAAAGTGAAAGTTATTAGATGTTATCAGATTAGATGATACTGAATATATCCAAATCCCTGCATCCTTGATCAACATGCAAGTCTCTCTGGAACATAATGCAAGGGTTTAAACCCAACAAATACTTTTGTCCATGTTGCATATTAACGGCAACTCCTTGTATACACAGATGATGTTCAGTCAGATGGACTTTCATTCCTAAGCAGAAAACATGCTCTGAATGAAGCTCTCTGGATAAGTGAATGGTCAAACCTTTTCCCACTTGAATTATTTCAGGCATATGAAATGTTTGAAGACATTAAGCTGCTCTGACAGTGTTGCTGCCAGCGTTGATTTAAAATGAGTTCAAACACACACACACACACACACACACACACACACGCACACACTCCTGAGCAAATACATGTTAAATGCATGTTTTATATCTGACCAGGATCTGTTTTATACGGTGGAACTGAATTCAATCTAAAGCACATAATGCTGCCAAAAGCACTTTCTCATAACACATATTTGGTCACAAATACTCAAATCATTTGCAACCTATACTTATAATAAATACACTGTAAAAAGCGGTAACCTGCTTTAAGAGCTTTTTCTACCTGATTCTACCTATAAAAATTCATTTTGTTGGTATAATTGTGTAAATTAATGTTTATAGGTTGGTTCAGTGATGTTAAATAATATTTCTGAGTTGAATTAAACTATTTGATTTAGATGTTACCATTTTTAGATTACCTTTTTTTTAGTGTAAGAATGAAATTAAATCTAATTAAATTGGCTGTAGGACTAAACTGACTTAAATATCAAGTTACAGAATCTTGTATAACTTAAAAAAAGGTGAAATTGCTCAGTCTTCCTATTAAAAAAAATCTAAATTCTATTTCTTGTTTTTTCTTTGTCATTATTTGTTACATTTACTAGCCATTTCTGAGTGAAAATTGTTTCTACGTATTTTTTTCCCCCAGTTCATCACACTGTAAAAAAATCCACCTAGTTCAACTAGAGTTGCTGCCTTAAATTTTTAAGTATAATCAAGTTGGATGTAAAAGTCATTTCAATTAAAAAATGTTTTTCAGTTCATTTAAATTATATTGAACTGTGTTAGAAAATCTAGTATAGCTTTAAAAATTAAGCTGAAACTTGTTCAATTTTTAAAGCTGAACTGATTTCAGAAACAAATTATTTCAGAATTTTTATTGAAATGTCAGTCCATAAAAAGCACTAATTCATCAATAGTTCCAGTAACTTTATTATAATTTGAAGGAATAAACAACCCATCACTTTTGCAATATTAATAGTAATATTTTCTTCACTCTTGTTTTATAGTATTTAATGCCACAACTGTATGCATGAAATCTCAAAGGCAAAGTTTTGCAGAAAATTCTCTCAATGAACATGAAATTAATTTCTCCTGTTCTACTTTGCCGTCAAACGCCTCTGGATCCCAGCAGACGGGGATCATCTTACCTTACACAGCATCAGGAGGAACATAGCATCGGACATGCTGAGCGGGACCGTCTTTCTGAAACACATACAAATCCCTGGCAGCTCAGAGTGAAGTCGTATCCCATCATCCTTTAGCTGGGAGGGAGTTCCAGAATGACAGAGAGAGGCTGCGCTTTCCAGGCGTCCGACGTGTGTCGTTTCTCGCGGCGCTCCAGTGTTTTCCTGCCCAGTTTCATCTCACTTGTTCCCGAGTTGAGCTGTCATGAGCTCCTCGTGCGAAACCCTCTCTCTCTTTGTTCTTTCGTGGATGAACAGATGAGAGAGGGCAGTTCAGTTACCGGCAGTACCTCTTTTTAATTAGCCAAAGCCCCGTTAACAAACTCCATAAGCTCTTTTCTTGGATTCTCAGTACTAAAGTAGCACTGTAAAGTAGCTTCTCTAAGGTTAGATGATCAAAACTAGGACGTTAAGTGCCTTGGAGTGCAAAAGTGATCTTTTGAGATGCGAAGCCTTGAGCGTGTGTTATCAGACAGACGAGAGCGCTCGTGTTTGGTGGGAGTCGCACCGCCCAGCACTGATGCTCCAGAGGCAGAAGGCTTCCCTTGATTCCCTCCAACTTGCATATCAATGCAGCGCAGGTTGCCTGGCAACCGTTTCAGGACCACCACACAACGCCTGCTGACAAGAAGCGTTTATGACAGCGGGCTTTATGAGGGGGAGGGTCTCTGGCGCTCCTGAATCGCTCTGCTTTTAATGCGCCCACGTTCTTCTGGGAGCTGTCAGCGTTACCAGAGGCGCGCGCGGAACCTGAAACCCAACACAAACCCGCCCTCAGCACCGCCATCGATTTCCCAGGATCCTCTGCTCTCTGTGGAAACACTTTTCTCAAAGCAGGGATACACCACTACCATTAACAAACACGCCGAAACTTTCTTTTAATACATAATACTCTATGAAAGAAGTAAAATCATGGAATATTATTTAAAAAAAAACTAACAAAAAAGAAAACAAATGAGACAAGAACAGCAAATTAGAATTCTAAATTACACAGAAGATAAAACAAATAAATATATAAATTAAAAAGTAATGCATTACTTTACTAGTTACTTGAAAAAGTAATCTGATTACGTAACTTGCGTTACTTGTAATGCCTTACCCCCAACACACACACACACACACACATATATATATATACACAATAAATATAAATAATTTACGATTTTAGCAATATAGTACAGTATTTTCCACATACTTTCTGATGTTCATTGTCTTTCATGTTAAACAGTAAAAAGGAAGAGTTGATTGGTTTTCTGTTTGCACTCAGGTGTCAAACAGAACTGTCACAACACATTAAAGAGTGTAAACAACATTTATTGTTTGAATTCTGTAATAAAATCTACATAACTTTTCAAAATGATATAAAACACAAGTCATCATTCAATTTTGCATGGATTATAATAGCAGTCTCACATGATACCGCGGCATCTGCACCACTTTTATGTAATCAACAGCAGGAGTGATAATGCTTTTATGCAACATTTCAATAAACAAGAAGCAAATATTAAGTATCTTACATTTAAGACACAGTTTGTTTGTGCATTTATTTCCGCCAATGAAAACAGTTCCGTATTAAACAAAGTCAAAGCATAATTTCTCTGAGCAGTTTACTTCCTGAATGATTCAGTGTTTTAAACAATTCGGTTGAGTGAATGATTCAATGACTCAGTCACTCACGTTTTTTGCTTCCTGAATGATTCAGTATTTTGAACGAATCGGTTGAGTGAATGATTCAATACTCAGTTATACGAGTCACTTGTCACCACCTATTGGTGTAAAGATTTAACTTTCACTGAAAATCCCTTGACTGACAGTCTGTTTTGAACAATTCTATTATATAGTATCTATGCATTATAAAACTTCATTGCTTTGCAGTTCCCTAAAAGGGAAATTTTAAGTAGACTCAATAGCCAATATCTCAACATCACCTGATACGCCTAAAAATATTGAAAAATAAAATACCATACACACCCACACAAATATCCAAGTTTAAAAAAAGATGCAAATGCTTTATATGTATTTAGTTGCAGTGTAGTTTTAATCTATCTTTTTAATTTTGATACATGCAAAAATAATGAAACATATTATATACAAACACAAATTACATGTATTTCTATTAATCAGAAATTATAGAATAGATTCAATTTATTCCCAATAAAAAACAAAAACTGTAGTGATGCTTAAATAGGATTTATTTTTAATTGTACGTCACCAATCAAAGTCAGGCTTCTGCTCCATAACGTTAATACAAATGAGATAACTTCATAGTTCAGGCTTACTGACCCTTGATCTGATTAGATTTATGCACAAATTGTACGTCCAACATTTTTAAATGCACAATAATTTATTATGTAGGTGGGATGTTAATGGAAAAGTTTAGCGTAGAAAAAAAATCAAAACAAATGGTTTAAGCTTGCGTTTCTATTGCCCATGCAATGGCCTGGAATAGACGGCAATAAAAATGGAAATGCAAAGGAAACATTTGCCCATCTAAAATCACCAGCACGCATAATTTTATTGCTTACTCTGTGTCCTCTTTTGTCTGAGATGAACTTACTTCAAGCGACTTTCATCGGTACATTTATAACAATTAATCAGACAGAACAACCGGTTCACTCCTGCCAACAGACTGAGCACTACTGAACAAACTGCTGTCTTAATCACGCAGGACTGATTTAGAAATGCAGCTCAGCCAAAATCCATGCATGCAGCATGCCATGTTGTTAAAAAAATCCCATAGTTCTTAAGCGTCTTCAGAGCCGTGGGACTCACCTGCACATGCCTGCGTCGACCCACGCAGCAGAAAGAAGTTTGCATGTGTTTGCAGAATAAAGACAACAGGACCTTGAAATGGTCAGAGCATTGTGATTAGTCTTTTCATCTTAAGTGTTTCTGACCAAGTTGAAAAGGGCATTGCAGACATTAAGCACCGGCTCAGGAGAAGAGGAGGGGGAACTGGCCGTCTACCGCGTGCAGCACAATTTTCACTTGGCCAAATATAAAAGCACTGACCTTGCTGCAAAACCGTAAAAAGCTACCATAGACGTTTCAGGCCTCTATCCTGGAGTGTTTAAAAAAACATGGGACACTGGAAACACTTTTAACCAGGATAACAGATACACTCAGTAGAGTATTATTCTCTAATGCATTGAATCGCAACTGGTTTCGTTCAGGACCCAGATTTGTTTTATGATACATAGTTGATACATTTCAATGTTTTCATGCTTTCAGTAGCCAATAATTCCCCTTTTACAAAGCACAAAACCGTCCTCACCTGCCAGTGAACTCATATGTAATGTAGTCTGGATCTACCTTTGTAGTTTTGTTGTGGTTTATGGTTTTTGGGGGTGATGAAATGTCACGTCACAAGCGTTTTAAAATACCATAGAATTTGATTGGCACATGACCTTTGACAACAACAACAACAACAACAGAATATAGAAGCATTTGGAAAATATATGGAAGAATTTTCCTCTCTCTTAAAATGTAGTCTATTAATTTTGCTATTCTAACTATATATTTGTTAGTTGCATTTTAATATTTGCATTTAAAATAGTTTTTTGCATATAATATTTATTTTATTTAATTTCGGCTTAATTTTAATGAACAAAAATGTTTTAGTTTTAGTTAACATTAATAACCCTGGAAGAGACTAGAAATAAATGATCACTAACTGCACTCCTAAGGGTCAATAAATTCGGTTCAGTTTAAAACCTAAGATTTAATTCATATTGAAGAGCAAATGAGGCACATTCTCACAGACCATGAACTGACAATGATATATAAAAAACGTACTTTATTTTGGCTTGTTGCCAAGACATAATTTCTTAGTTTCGCTGTTTAACATGAAGTAAAATAACTCGAACTAAATAAACTAAAACTAATAAATATAAATTAATTAAATAGACTTAAAAAAAACAATGAAAATGACAAAAACATGAAATTGCTAAGACAAATAATAAAATAAAAAAAGTTAAAATTAACTTTTAAAAAATTTAAGTGAAAGCATATATAATATTGAAAAAATCATCTAAACACTGACTTAAAAACAAGCTGCATTATTTTATTTTATTTTATTTTATTTTATGGTATGTATGTATGTAGCTAACTGAGAAGTGACTGGAATTTATGGCCAGTGGTAATCACATTTGCAAATAAATACTTCTAAAATACTTCTTAAAAGTCCTGAATTATTGAAAACTCTGAAAAAGTGTTGTTTCTTTTCAGTCCACAAACACACGTCAAACATCCCATGAAAGCTCAGTGGAAATCAGTCTAATGCTCATTTTCTATCTTCTGCTATTGATGTCGGTACCAGTAGGATCCTGCACTGCACTCGGCAATGGACGCACATATAGCACATATGTCATGTTCAGCCTTAATGAGGATAAATGACACCAGTGACAGACGTCTGTAAAGGGAACAGCCAACACACCAGTCCCAGCACCTCTATCCGTGAAGAAAAGACATTATTCATCCAGATAAACAAATAAACCGATCCAAATCACAGCTTGAGAAAAGTCTCATGTCTGGTGCTTCTTGCCTCATGTTGTTCAGGCCTCAATAATAGATGCTCCTGTAGCTCCGCTGGAAGAGTACTGTGTTGCAACGTGAAGGACATGGCTTTAATTCCCAGTGAACAACGCTCTTAAATCTATATCTTGAATAGACTGCAAACTTCATACTGAGTGATTGATTCACTAGAATGTGATTTGAAACTTGACCTGGATTCAGAAGCTATTGACTTGGATTTAGATTTGACTTGGATCTAGTCTTTAGGTCTTCAATGAGAAATGTTTCACATATCACATGTACAAACGTTTCTCATTATAATTTTGTCTTTCAGTCTTCTGTGAAAATTAGCATTATTTGACCTTATTATATAGAATATGAATCGTCTTAAAGGGATAGTTCACCCAGAAACGAAAATCATCTTTTACTCACCCTCAGGTTTTTCCAAACTTGAGTTTCTTTCTTCAGTTGAACATAGAAGATATTTTGAAGAATATGGGTAACCATATGGTTGTTGGTACCCATTGACTTCCACAGTATGGAAAATATACTATGGCAGTCAATGGGGACCAGCAACTGTTTCAACAGCTGTGTTCAACAAAAGAAAGAAACTCATAGAGGTTTGTAACAACATGAGGGTAAAGACACTGAACTTTGACCCCATTTACTGACCTTTAGTTAGTTGTTCGCGAGGCATTACACCCTAGGACTGGGCCGATAGACGATGCATCGTCCATCGCCGATGGCTGACAGATGTCATGATGTTGAGCCCCATCGTCTGATGCCAATTTGGTAGACATCGCCCAACCCTATTGCGCTCAGCTAAAAAATATGTTCTAAAAACATTTTCCTAACATTCCCATTAAGGCATAAAAACGTCATTTCTAAATGTTCTATGAATGTTGAGAATGTCCAGTTTTTTAAATGTTTTAAAAAAAGTTTTTCTTGGTTCTTGCCAACGTTATAGAAAACATTAAGCGAACGTTCCATTATGTCATTTTGCAAGCATTATGGGAACGTTACTTTTGAATATGTTTTTGAATTCGTTACTTTTTCTGAGTGTTCTGAAAGAACTAGTAAGTAGCGTTTAAATACGTTACATGAATGTCCAACTAAAATGCTTCAGAAAAACGCTCCATGCTCCAGCGTTTTGAGAACAATATTAAAGACCAGATAATTTTGAGCAAACATTCTAATAACGTTACTGGAGGAACGTTTGTTCGTAACATTTGAGAAAACCTTGTTCTGAAAACGTTCCCTTTTACTCAACACCATTTTCAACTAAACACTGAAAACTTTTTATATGTTTTGGCCATTAATTTACACAGCAACTGCGTTTTGGGGGGCCTTATCATCTCTGTGTAAACTACAAAAACGTAAATTTGTGAAAATGCATGCGTATTACATGTTCAGTCTATACGTATGTGTGCAGATGCGTAGCATTTCTTTACAAAATGACATCGCCAACTACTGGCCTGGCATGCATAAAACAGTGTTTTTAGTCATTTTCGCGGATCTGTGTGAACGGGGATCGTTTTGACAACGAAACTTTTCAAAAACTCAAAGGAAGAGCTTTTCTGTTTTTAGTGCATTGTCGTGTAAACACCCTTATTTTCAGCAGTAATCGACAGAATGCCAGAAAAGTTGCAGATAACCCAAAATACTCATTAAAGTCCACGTCTCTCCTGTTACCCTTACATTTCAGCATATCACAAATTTATGAACTCCAATGGGACATTATGCAAGAGCAGTTGTGTCTGGATGATTGTTATATACTCATTCAGCCTTAGGAAATTCTCCGTTCCTGGAGTGAAACACTGTTCTGTTCTATATCTGCAAGCGTTTCTTACTTCAGAGCGAGAGCTGTTCAATAAAAAAAACAAAACAACAGCTAACAGTCATAAATGGAAAAACATCTTACAAATGAGGCCAGGTTTACTTGCATAAGCAAGTTAAAGGGATAGTTCACCAAAAAATATGATTTCTTCACTTTTTGTTACAAACCTTTCCAGGTTGTTCCAGTTGCTTTTTTTCCATGTAATTACAATGAACTTGTGCCAAGGCTCTGACGGGAGGGTGAGTCAGAATTGTCTCATTTAGGTGGACTGTTGCTTTAAATGTTTCCTCTGACTCTGTGCACAGCAGGTTTTCATCTGGAGTTTTAAAGTTTGAGATGCATGAACACTGGATTCTCCACAGATCGTCCTCTGGTTTCTCTCGCTGCATCTCACAGCCTGAAACATCAAACGGCTGTCAGACTCAGAACATGAAAGTGTGTTTGCTGGGAAACAACCATCGTCTGAGATGCTTTCATTCTCCTGAAAACAATCCAGACATGGAGACTTGACCCATCCAGGATATCCTGTTCGAAATCTCTCACTCTCGCATCTCATATAATCAAACACTCACAGTATGGGTTTTATACAGTAGAAAGCAATATATATATTTACTATCGTGCTACTACTTTTATTTGGTACTAACAGGGATAATTTAGGTAACAAACTACAGTTTTTTGTTACTTGAAATAAAATAAATGTTAACTGAAATAAAAAAACAATTTAAAAAAGTTTTTTCACCTGCAAATGGAACATTTCAACATTTCTCATTTTAATTTAACTTGATGTACTAAAATTACTAAAACCAAAACTGTAATAATTAATAAAAACTATAAAGACATAAAAAATTACTTTAACTAAAATTTTAATGAAAACAAAAAATATAAAAATTAAAACTTAAAATGTTATTTTTCCTTATGAACACAGTTCATGACAGCAATAAGACAGAAAACGTGTTATTAATATTAAAATATATTACTGTAAAATATTATTTTTATATTTTATAATAGTCAACATATTTTACATGAAAATATGATTCATATTTATTATTAGTAACATTTTATTAATATTAAATATTGCAAAAAGGCTTATTTATTTTATAGGAAATAAAGCACAAAAAATAAAGCACAATCACACCATTTAATTAATTTGGTCATTGAGATGTTGGTTACTCTTAAGATGATTTTCTCCTTTGCATATGAATATCTGTCAAAACCAAAATGGATGTGGAAGAATCTGTCAGGTTCTAGCTGAATGATCTGGAACGAGCAGATATTACCATAAAACATGAATCTGTCTTACTCCAGGATTAGTGCAACACAAACCCAGATACATCTGAAGATTCTGGGTATTAAAAACGATACGAGAAATCCCAGGCCTGCCGACTGGACCGCTGTGAATGCGGGATCGTTCTGAAGCTTTAACAATGCTACTTCTCCAGGCGAGATAAGGCTCGTCTCTCTCAGGCTCTGAGATTAGAGGATGCGAGTTTGGCAGCGGTTCAATCCGTTCCTCCTGATCTCCAGTACGTCAATACCTCAGCAGGTGCGGCCGGAGTATCGACTTTCACACCAGAGAACCGTCTGAGTTTAGCCGGAGGAAACCTGGAGATGCTGAAGACACGGAATGAGGTTTTTCTGTTCTCAAAACACACACTGATGTCCGCTGTCAGAAATAAGAGCTACAATGCAAAGGATTGTGTTATTCCAGAGCGGTTGCGCTTTCATAGCTCAGGAGACAACACAAGCAAAAACGCAAAGCCTCGAGACACGTTTTATAAAAGTTGAACATCTTGAAACAGCATTCTAAAAACGTGGCGCTCATGAAAGTCTACATAAGTGTACATACGAAAGTGTTGTTTACATAGAAAAACATGAACACAGTAGTGAATGGTGCTTTCGAAACACTGCCTCACCTCATCAAGCTTCAGAGCACTTACGAATCTTTTGGTTTGAATCAGTGGTTTGGAAAACAAAAAAAAGCAAATGAGGCTTCGTTATGTCATACTGTTTCGAACCTTGGTTCCAATGGTTCACCGATAGATGGTGTTTCATAATGTAGGTTCGTTTTAAATAAATGTAATGAATTTTAATACTAATGCATTTATAATACAAAAAGAAGAATGGTACTTAATTGCTTCCAAGCCCCCTTACATAACCTTCAAACTTAATGTTTTTTTAATTATATGTAGATCACATTTAATAGATTACACTTTCTTGAAAACATTTGCAATTTGTTTGCAATTGGGGCTTTTTTACACTGTTTTTACCAGCATCCTGTTGGGTTTCGAATGTTTCGAAGCAGTGAATCGTTTAACGTTCAATTGATTCAGAGCTTCGAAAAGTTCAGTTTCTCCCATAACTAGAACAAGGCGCAAGTCTGTTTCGATTCTCATGAAATGGTTCATTTTAATGAATCGGTGAAAAGATTCATGAAACAACATCGACTCTCGTGAGTTATGCCGGGTTCAGACTACACGATATTTTTGTCGGTCACGATAGTCACTGTGTCAGATTACACGAGTTTG
This sequence comes from Sinocyclocheilus rhinocerous, assembly GCF_001515625.1. Lineage (NCBI taxonomy): Eukaryota > Metazoa > Chordata > Actinopteri > Cypriniformes > Cyprinidae > Sinocyclocheilus > Sinocyclocheilus rhinocerous. The sequence continues at coordinate 441,756 of NW_015646430.1, read as the reverse complement.
ACTCCTAAAATCTTGTCGTGGACAAGAAACATGTCAGACTACACGTTGCTTCCCGACCATTCATCGCGTGCCG
>NW_015646430.1:433051-441673 GCF_001515625.1 Sinocyclocheilus rhinocerous | reverse complement strand
CCAGCATTTTTCTTTCTTTGTTCTGTCGTGGTAGTCCCTCGATGACACATCATACAGGCAGGAGTACTGTTGCCACAACTCTTCTCTTTCGTTTTGCCATGTTTGAAACCTGTGTATGAAAGAGCTTCTGTGCTGCTATTGGTCAACATCACCAATGTGACCGAACTCGTCGAGGACGACGGGGAAAAAAATTAAACATGCTAGTCTTTCTGTCGTGATGTCGTGAAGCATCGCAGACGCGGAATCGGTTGTCGTCCACTATGACACACTACACGAGCTGAAACGATGGAATCTTGCGTCCCGACGCCCATTGTCGTTTACGAATCCCCACGACACCCATACGTCAAGCAAATCGTAGCAAAATCGGGCTAAAATCGTGTAGTCTGAACCGGGCATTAGGGGTTTGAATCCGACTCGGTTTGAACCACGAGCATTATTTCCGCTTTGAAATGAACCGGGAAGCGAATCATTTAGGTTTGCGAGACTTTTGCTGCCTAAGTGGAGTTGGGAATAGCATAGTTGAATGGCCAAAGAAAGCTGCATTTAGGGTGCTTTCACACCTGCCTCATTTAGTTCATTTGAATTGCACTAGAGTTTATTGTCCCTCTTGGTGTGGTCTCGGTACGCTTCCAAATGAACATTGAAGCAGTTTGTTTATGGTGAGAACGTGATCCGACCTCGAACAGACCCAACTGCAAAAAGTACTGCGCATATTTGGACTAAACCAGCTGCCCGGTCAGCTGCGCTGTGCATTATGGGATGAGGACAAGTGTTTGGTGACAGTTTGCACTTTAGCATCATAGCCCCATGGCAGCTCGCGGAAAAAACTTGGAGTTGAGAGGAGGTGCGGAGCCTCATAGAAATGTGGTCTGCTGACTTTTCCTCCTCTCTTTCTTTATTTTTTGAGAGTTCTGTTGGAATTTTCCCACACGTTAATTCTGACCAATCGAAAAGCAGTTTAGGAAATATGTTCAGAGACACATCTGGCCAACGAGTGATGTGCATGTTGTCACATGACTGCATTTTGGTTAGTTTCAACTTAGAGCAATCAGTAGCTTCTTCTTCTTCTTGGTTTCATGGCGAGTTGCAATCTTTGCGCATATCGCCACCTACTGTGCTATTTATTCTTAAAAAATAGAGTGACATTTATGTGGCACAAATACAACCAGGATCACTAGAGCGACAGCATCATTTTGGAACTAATTTATAGAAAATCTAATAAGGAAAACACCCTATAACTTAAATAATTATATATAAATGAGAATTGTTTGACTTCATCTCTCTGACTTTTGATAACAGATTTTGGTCATGTTAGAAAATCTGAGCACCTAGAAATATCTTTTGAAACTCTAAAATGAGACGCATGTGAGATTTTTTTTTTTCCTCAGACTTCAGCAAAATCTCCATTGGCTCTATCTTATAGCTGGAGGAGTAACAATTAAGACATTAAAGAGATCTCATTTGTGATCTTTCATTGCTACAGGAAACTTTAAATCATAAATGAAATCAAAACTATTGTTTTGGAGCAAAGTGACCCACTTCTTTGTCAGGCGGCTGCATTTTATCTCGCTACATCACATAATGGCTCATCCAGAAGTTTTTATCGAGCATAATTCCCCAAGCTAGCGATGCATATGGAGTGAAAGACTTGCTGAAATCTACTAGCCCGACCATTTCTTTGTGTTTCTCCAGGGAAATCACATTTCTGCACCCTTTTGCAGAGCTGCTGATCACATTAAATGTAAATCTTTACGCTTTATACGTCATCTTCTGAAGTCTTTAACTGCAAGGCGGCCGTGAACGAGACGTGTAATTACGTCCTGTAGAATATGCTGCTGATTACTTCACTGTCGTCCACTTTGTCAGCACTGGCCATTTAATTACAGGTCTGACAGAATGGATGTCCCAGCACTAAAGTTTCACTCGTTTTGCTCGTCTGGAATTATATCAGGATGAATTCTGTCCATGCCGCGAGAGAATTGGCCATTCAGCCGTGGCTCAATAAAGAATCCCAGTGTAAAACGTGTCAGTTTTTGAGATGATAAACATGTTTAATTCCGGCGTGCTTGACAAGATGCGGAGAATATGCATGAGTGAGTATGCATTATTAAAGGTGCTGTGCTGCGGTAAGCGCTGGTTTCTCTGTTAATCTAGCAGGCGTTCCCTTGTGCTGACTGCGCGAGTAGCTGAAGTGAAGCGCTGTGATTCGAGTTTTATATCAGAATCGCGTGCAGCGCTTGCATATTTCATAGCTATAAGCGAAGGGTAGACCTGGTCATCTGCTTTTATCCGATGCACTGCCCTGCAGCATAATAAGAGACTGACCACTGATCCAGCCCTGAAAAGCGTCCAGTACTCTAACACATCTCCTCTAGAGTTTCAGAAGAGAACAGAGTCTCAAACTGTGCTCAGATTTGCCAAGATGCCAAAGTCAGCAAAGGTAACTCAATATGAGCTCAAACATTTCTCATCAAAGCTGCTCTTTATATCCATTTTATGACTCTAAACATTTACTGTACGAAAATTTTGACTTGTTTGTGTTCATTTTTCTTAAGAACTTTTAGGAGAAACATCTGGGATATTGTGCTAAAAATATACTCTTTCAAGATGTAGTTGAGTTTGTTTGTTCGTCAGATTTGGAGAATGTATCACTTGCTCACCAGTGGATCCTCTGCAGTGAATGGGTGCCGTCAGAATGAGAGTCCAAACAGCTGATAAATACATCACAATAATCCACAAGTAATCCACACCACTCCAGTCCAGCAATTAATGCCTTGTGAAGTGAAAAGCTGCGTGTTTGTAAGAAATAAATCCATCTTTAACACATTTTTAAATTAGTGTTTCTCCAGGGAAATCACATTTCTGCACCCTTTTGCAGAGCTGCTGATCACATTAAATGTAAATCTTTACGCTTTATACGTCATCTTCTGAAGTCTTTAACTGCAAGGCGGCCGTGAACGAGACGTGTAATTACGTCCTGTAGAATATGCTGCTGATTACTTCACTGTCGTCCACTTTGTCAGCACTGGCCATTTAATTACAGGTCTGACAGAATGGATGTCCCAGCACTAAAGTTTCACTCGTTTTGCTCGTCTGGAATTATATCAGGATGAATTCTGTCCATGCCGCGAGAGAATTGGCCATTCAGCCGTGGCTCAATAAAGAATCCCAGTGTAAAACGTGTCAGTTTTTGAGATGATAAACATGTTTAATTCCGGCGTGCTTGACAAGATGCGGAGAATATGCATGAGTGAGTATGCATTATTAAAGGTGCTGTGCTGCGGTAAGCGCTGGTTTCTCTGTTAATCTAGCAGGCGTTCCCTTGTGCTGACTGCGCGAGTAGCTGAAGTGAAGCGCTGTGATTCGAGTTTTATATCAGAATCGCGTGCAGCGCTTGCATATTTCATAGCTATAAGCGAAGGGTAGACCTGGTCATCTGCTTTTATCCGATGCACTGCCCTGCAGCATAATAAGAGACTGACCACTGATCCAGCCCTGAAAAGCGTCCAGTACTCTAACACATCTCCTCTAGAGTTTCAGAAGAGAACAGAGTCTCAAACTGTGCTCAGATTTGCCAAGATGCCAAAGTCAGCAAAGGAAACTCAAACATTTCTCATCAAATGGGGTCAGTCGTGGCCTAATGGTTAGAGAGTTGGACTTGTAACCCAAAGGTCGCGGGTTCAATTTATATTTTCAAGACATAGATTAGTTCAGATCAGATCAGATTTGGAGAAATATAGCATTTCATCACTTGCTCACCAGTGGATCCTCTGCAGTGAATGGGTGCCGTCAGAATGAGAGTCCAAACAGCTGATAAATACATCACAATAATCCACAAGTAATCCACACCACTCCAGTCCAGCAATTAATGCCTTGTGAAGTGAAAAGCTGCGTGTTTGTAAGAAATAAATCCATCTTTAAGACATTTTTAAATTAAATCCATTGCTTCCATATCAATAATAACGTCTCACATCAAAATAATGTAATAATGTCTCTCACATCAAAATCCAGCCACATAGTTGTTTTGGCTTGTAAACAGTGCCTGATCTCCTTTCTCCCCTGATTCAGACCAGACCACCTTTTCACTGGAGAAAGCAATTTTATGGATAGAGGTGTTTTGTGTTAATTATTGTGATGTTTTTATCAGCTGTTTGGACTCTCACTCTGACGGCACCCATTCACTGCAGAGCATCCATTGGTGAGCAAGTGATGCAATGCTACATTTCTCCAAATCTGATGAAGAAACAAACTCATCCTAATCTTGGATGACCTGAGGGCGAGCACATTTTTAGTTTTGGGTGAACTATTCCATCACCATTTACTCATTTACTGACCTTCATGTAGCAGAATGTTCATGCTGCTCTTTTCAGTCTGTTCCCTATATGTACAAGTCATATGTGCTAAGTTTGTGGTGCTTTTTCTCCTTTTTGGAGCGTCTGTCACCATTTATTTTCTTTGTATGGAAAAGACCAAAATCACCTCATTTTGTGTTTCACAGAAGAAAGAAAGTCATACGGTTTCAAAAATGACACAGAATTGTAATTTTTGGATGAACTATTCCTTTACATTTCTGAGATTTTGGGGTGAACAATCCCTTTAAGCCTCTTATTTGCCCGAGAACTACCAAACTAGAGTCGTATCAATATATTTGACCCACTAATATAGAATATGATTATATTCTCTAGACAAGCGCTAGAGAAGCTATAAAAAGCAGATGATATTTCGATTGCACACAGTACAGGTGAAACAGCTTGCAGCTTGTGCACTTGCTCAGTGTGTGTGTGTGTGTGTGTGTGTTCGGTGTTTTAATGATGTTCTGTGACAGTAGATGCAAATGAGATGGAGTTCTGAATATCTCAAACTAACTGCATTTCAGGTGAGCATTCTCTACTTAAACAAGCTTTACTTTAAGCTTTAGAGTCCTTATCCATTATTTATTAAGAGCCAGAAATTAAAACCTGCATCAGCAATAACCTTTATTAATATTCATCACAGAATCTGGAAGAATTTAGTGTGCTTTTTAATGCCGCATTATTTGGCCACTATAAATCATTCATGACATCTGGTGACGCTTTTCAAATGAACGCATTCTGCATTGGACTATTAAATATGAGTCATAAATAACTATTTAAGTTGACATGAAGTCGTATGTAATGACGTGCTGGTGGTTTAGAAACCGGGATGATCGCAATAACGGCTAAACAATGTCTGTTCTTTCTTTAATGTTCCTAAAACATCTCAACCAGGGTGAGCAATCTGAACAATCTTCATTTACCATGTTTGATTAGAAGCTCTCGAAAGAGTTGAAAGTGTCTCATGGCGATTTGAGATTCTGTGCACGTCGCTCCTCTTTTCCATAACAGCGAGCCTTTTGAGACTCTCGAAGCTCGCTGCTCTATCTACAAAACTGGTTTCATCAGCACCTTTTTAAAAATTCATTAAGGTCCATGGGTCACATTGACTGTCATATCGCTCCTCTTTATACTTTTCTTGAATCCCATTAAAATGTTTATCTATTTTCATCCTCAGACAACTGTATCTGTGGTCAATGGATATTTGCAGTTACTGTCCTGAAATTGTTGTGTGTGGACACTGAGTGTTGTATTGTCCATCATTGGCACATGTGTAAAAAATGCCATGAAAACACGTGAATTGGCATGCTTTCATACTTGAGTCGTGCAAAACGCTTTGATATAGGTAAGTGAAACTCATATCCATGAGCAGTGCTGGGTAGTAACTGATTACATGTAATCTGGATTACATAATCAGATTACAAAAGTTCTTGTAATTAGAGTATATTACATTTACAGTTACTTTTAAATGAATTACATGGTTATTTTATTCACACAATGGCAGTAAATTATTCATCCTGCATGGAAGACTTTGAGCGTGTAATGTAATTGTTGTTTTCATGTTTATTAATGTTTGTTCATGTAATGCAGGGATTTCTAAAGTTTTTATCAGCCAAATCCCTTAAAATAAAACATTTACTTGAAATATCTCAGAGGAAGTTAATATTTAAAATAATTGAACAACACATTTGCATGTTTACAGGACTCTAATGTTAGATAATGGTAATATAGGCATGCAGGTAAACAAATAAAATATTTATATTCTTAGTGTTCAAGTGTTTAAATTATTTTATTTAAATTTTTATGTTTTAATTAATTATTAGCTTTTTTATCAACTCACAAACCCTTTTCTTACATTAACTCCAATTTAGGAAACCTTTGTGTAATGTAATGTTTAATGCATTTTATGATGTTGAAATAAAAAAAATAAATTGAATATATTTTCTTTCTGTTTGCTTTTTTATATCAATATACTACATTTGATGGTACGTTTAAAAGAGTTTGATTAAAAAAAAAAAGTAATTCAAAAAGTAATCAGATTACATTACATAAAACGTTACCAACTACAGTTTTCATCATGTAATCTGTAATCAGTAACGGACTACAATTTGTAAGTAATCTATCCAGCACTGTCCATGAGTGAACTCTTTCTTTCTTTTTGGAAAGTGCATTAAAAACATTGCGATATTTGCAATTCACAGGCTTTCCAAAGGAATCTAAAGTCTCAGATCTCAATTGAAATGTGACAGACACCTGTCTGAGTTACTTTAGACGTGCCTTATTGAAGGTCTGTCTAATGAAGAGGTGACTATTAGCACATCTCCACTGAGAATTGGTGTAGAAACGGAGGCAAACAAATGGCAGGCGGCTCATCAGTCAATAACACTGAGCCAATTAAAATCACTCTTCATTTGGGCTGTGATCTCTATTGATCTGCCTTTCAATTCTCATCCATCAGACCTCTGGATTCCCCCAGAAGGTTCTACGATTCCATCTTAAACTGCTCAAAAGCTCTCACGTTCATCAGCCGCTGTTTAGACGCTGTCTTTATGTCCAAAGGTTGTTTTAGGCTTAAGAAAAACAGAAGCGTGGGGTTGTCTAAGAGTCATTGTAGTTCATTGGCCTTCATTGCTTCAATTTTCCTCGACATTCTTTTGCAAAGTCGTCTAACAAAGATAGGTAGACGTGTGTTTGGAAGATGGTATTTTGCAATGGTGCATTTTAGTACTGAAGCAGGTGCTGTTTGTTCCATGTGTTTGCAGGGTTGTGCATCGTTCACAATGAACTGAGGATTCATTTTAAATGCTGAATTGCAATTTTTAATTGAATGTTGGCTTGAAAGTTTTGGAAAAATGTTTGATGGATGGATGGATGGATGGATGGATGGATACATAGATAGATAGATAGATAGATAGATAGATAGTCAGATGGATGGATAGATAGATAGTCAGATGGATGGATAGTCAGATAGATAGATAGATAGATAGATAGATAGTCAGATAGATAGTCAGATGGATGGATAGATAGTCGGATAGTCATATGGATGGATGGATAGATAGATAGTCGGATGGATGGATAGATAAATAGTCAGATGGATGGATAGATGGATGGATGGATGGATGGATGGATAGATAGTCGGATGGATGGATAGATAGATAGTCAGATGGATGATAGATAGATAGTCAGATGGATGGATAGATAGTCAGATAGATAGATAGATAGATGGATAGATAGTCAGATAGTCATATGGATGGATGGATGATAGATAGATAGTCGGATGGATGGATAGTCGGATAGTCATATAGATGGATGGATAGATAGTCGGACAGATGGGTGGATGGATAGCTAGATAGTCAGATGAATGGATGGATGAATAGATAGTCAGATAGGTGCATGGATAGATGAATGGATGGATAGATAGTCGGATAGTCAGATGGATGATGATAGATAGTTGGATGGATAGATAGATAGATAGATAGATAGATAGATAGATGGATGAATAGTCAGATATATGGTGGATAGATAGTTGGGTAGTCAGATAGATGGATAGTCAGATAGATGGATGGATGGATAGATGATGGATGGATAGTCAGATAAATAGTCGCATGGATGGATAGATATTCAGATAGATGGATGGGTGAACAGTGTTGGGGGAAGTTACTTTTAAAAGTAATGCATTACAATATTCCATTACTTCCTAAAAAGTAACTAATTACGTTACTTAGTTACTTTTATTGAGAGTAATGCATTACTTTTGCGTTACTTTTTGAATCTGGGCTGGGTTTGCTTGTTTGTTTTTAATATAAAAAGCTCAATTTTTGGCAAATGTAAAGCTCTTTCACAACAAAAGCCTCAGGCTGAAGGAAATGTAAATGCACGTCTGTACAGTAGAACGCAGAAGAAGAAAGTTCAACACTCTTCAGCAATAAAAAAGAAGAAGAAATGTTAGTTTAGCTTGAGTAATTTTTGCTTATTAGTACAATTGAATTGGATCATCGAAGGTCAGCAGCAGCAAATTGGTTAATAAAATGGGATTAAATACATAAAGGATATTTGTATTATTTAACATATTTAATTATTGCAGCTTTGAGTCATATGCTGAGTTGCTTTTAACTGTTTTTATTAATTTTGAGGAAAACTAAATCTGATTTTTTTTTTTTGTGAGTGAGATGAATTAATGCATGTTCACATTTATTCTAGAACTAAAGTAACATCTTACTCCCGATTTCTCTCAACAAGGGGACAGGAGAGCTTTCAATCAATAAATGGG
>NW_015646430.1:430114-432495 GCF_001515625.1 Sinocyclocheilus rhinocerous | reverse complement strand
TATTCATGCATCAGCATGTTTAGATGAAGTCTGAGGAACTAGCATCCTAATCTTTTCCCTCGTGAACAGTGTTGGGGGAAGTTACTTTTAAAAGTAATGCATTACAATATTCCATTACTTCCTAAAAAGTAACTAATTACGTTACTTAGTTACTTTTATTGAGAGTAATGCATTACTTTTGCGTTACTTTTTGAATCTGGGCTGGGTTTGCTTGTTTGTTTTTAATATAAAAAGCTCAATTTTTGGCAAATGTAAAGCTCTTTCACAACAAAAGCCTCAGGCTGAAGGAAATGTAAATGCACGTCTGTACAGTAGAACGCAGAAGAAGAAAGTTCAACACTCTTCAGCAATAAAAAAGAAGAAGAAATGTTAGTTTAGCTTGAGTAATTTTTGCTTATTAGTACAATTGAATTGGATCATCGAAGGTCAGCAGCAGCAAATTGGTTAATAAAATGGGATTAAATACATAAAGGATATTTGTATTATTTAACATATTTAATTATTGCAGCTCAGGTTTGCGTCATATTCTGAGTTGCATTATTTTTATTCATTTTGAGAAACTAAATCTGATTTTTTTTTTTGTGAGTGAGATGAATTAATGCATGTTCACATTTATTCTAGAACTAACGTAACATCTTACTCCTGATTTCTCTCAACATGGGGACAGGAGAGCTTTCAATCAATAAATGGGAAAAAATGCAACTGGCGTTACTTACTTTAAAATGTAACTCAGATATTTTCTTGTAAATTAAAAAGTAATGCGGTACTTTACTAGTTACTTGAAAAAAGTAATCTGATTACGTAACTCGCGTTACTTGTAATGCGTTACCCCCAACACTGTGGGTGAATATATATATATGTTAGAAATTCCACATATAAAAATTTGTCTTCAGTTCAGTTAATTTCTCTTTCTGTCATTCCAGTTGAACTTCCTGTAGGTTTTTCACATATGAATTCAAACGGAGGCAATTCTTAAATCTGAATTTTGCCCAACCCTGGTTAATGCATTTAATGACTGTCAGTTTTGTATTTCTCTGATAAACAAATTTGTTGCCGTGTTGAGTTGCCATGTGATGTCCCATGTAAAATTTAATGTCCAGTAGAATAAACACTACTGCCCGCTGTAGCGCCCCTTGTGGCCATGCAGTAAATGCAACAACGCAGTGTCTCGTTCCCTACTCAGGGAACCATGGTTACATAAGTAACCTGAGACGTTGTATTGTGTTATGAATTGTATTCCAACATCCTGTAATGCGGCGACATGTGAAATGAAGCTTGCATAGCTGGAAGCGTTTATGTTCACGTACTTGTGTTCACAAGTTTCAGCCTATGATTTTAACATTCAACACTGGCATCTCTTAGAAGATTTATCAGATATAGATTATTTCTTTATTGGAAAAATTATCGGTGTGTGAATTATGAGGGACTGTCGAGAGAAATTATTCAGACATCGTCTTTAGAGGGTTTGTGAAAGCATGCGAGCTTCATGATTTACAGCACTGCAGCCCTTCCTCTCTTTTTGCTTACAGTTTTTGATACTCCACACCTAAACGTTACTTTTTTGCCAAGGTCTCAGACTGTCAGTATCTTTCCCTTCAGGCGCGAAAGCAAGTTTCTGCTTCAGCAAGTTTGATAATAATCTGACCTCATCTGGCTTGGTTAGCCGAGAGTTCACAGCCGCTGTGGGCAGGTAATGAATTCTGTGCCATTTTAAAATTCTACAGATATCACTTATGTGAACCTTGTGAACCGCCTCCATCTGTTCCCATTAAAGGTGGCTAAACTATCAGACCCTGTGAGTTTTCTTTCTGAAGTTATAGAATTAATTTTCATCATGTTGCGACCTGATCTCTTGTTCTATGCAAAGTAGAAAAACATGTCCAGATGCGAAGGGTAACCGAGTGGAATCACAGTCGTGTGCAATGCATAATCATAAGTGGTTGTGTGCTAAGACTAGCATCACTAGTTCTCATACATATTTAGCAAACCCATAACTTTAAAGGAATAGTTCATCCTGAAATGAAACTCTCAGGTCATCCAAGATTAGGATGAGTTTGTTTCTTCATCAGATTTGGAGAAATGTAGCATTGCATCACTTGCTCACCAGTGAATGCTCTGCAGTGAATGGGTGCCGTCAGAATGAGAGTCCAAACAGCTGATAAAAACTTCACAATAATCCACAAGTAATCCACACCACTCCAGTCCATCAGTTAATGACTTAAGCAAAATGCTGTGTGTTTGTAAGAAACAAATACATCATAAAGACGTTTTTAACTTCACACTGTTGCTTCCAGCTAAAACATGAGTCCATAATAATGCTTCGTCCAGTGAAAAAGTTTATCCCCTATTGTTCTCTCACATCAAAATCCACCAACATATTT
>NW_015646430.1:414533-428181 GCF_001515625.1 Sinocyclocheilus rhinocerous | reverse complement strand
CTTTAGGAGAGTCACTCATTTAATGGAATAGTTCACCCAAAAATTAAAATTGACTGAAAATGTAATCTTAATCTCTCTGAATATCCAAGATGTAGATGAGTTTGTTTCTTCATCAGATTTGGAGAAATGTAGCATTGCATCAGTTGCTCACCAGTGAATGCTCGGCAGTGAATGGGTGCCGTCAGAATGAGAGTCCAAACAGCTGATAAAAACTTCACAATAATCCACAAGTAATCCACACCACTCCAGTCCATCAGTTAATGTCTTGTGAAGCCAAAAGCTCCGTGTTTGTGAAAAACATTAAACAATGCATGGAAAGCTCACTGCCACAAAGTGAGGAGCTGGACAGAAAACAGGCCAATATCATACAACAATGTCACTCAAATCTAAAACTGATTCAGGATTTTATTTCATATCCTAAGTTTTGCTTTTGAATACATTATTTATTAAAGTTTGGCTGTGTTCCAAATAGCTTTTTACTGTACTACTCACACTATTTCTGCAGTATACAGTATGAAAGTTTCCTCTATGTGATCAGTGTATATACCGCATTGAATGCAATGCAATCCACTTGGCCTTTTGTTTCCAGTGTGAATCTTAAACATTAAAATGTTTAGAAAGTTTCTCACAGAATTGGATTAAAAATGCAAAATAATATTTGTTACTCCCAAAATCAGGAGGGATTAACTGCTTGCTGAATTAAACATAGAGTAGTCTAAACAAAGTATTTAAAGTAAGTATGCATGCATAAACAGTCTGAACTTGTTTACATTAAAGGAATAATTAATGTAAATAATTTTACAATTAACTGTAAAAATGACTGAATCAAACAAATGTTCAGTGTTTTGAATCAAATTCTGTTCTATTATTTATTCTGAATCACTTTTGAATCAATTTGAAGACTAGTGAATCGATTCACAAGCTCAGTATTCCATTCTGAACAAAACCACATCGTGGCATACTGTATCCCACAGTGCAGTGCACTTATATCCGCTATGATTTAAAACATCCTTGACTTATTATTTGATCAGACTTCCAAAAGTTCAGACATTGTTTTATTGAATATTTATATTTATACTTGGGTGTCAGGCATACACTTTTATTCAAAGAGACTTGCATTGCATTAAAGTAGGGAAGCTTGTTTCCACCAGGGGATAAATAAAATAAAAATATTTTTTTCTTGCAATTCTGAGACAGACATTATTTTTTGTCAAAAAAAGTCAAAATTCTGAGTTTACATCTCTAAATTCTGACTTTTTTCCCACCAGAAATAAAAAGTTGCAATAATTTTTTTTTTTTTTTTTTTGTGTGGCAGAAACAAGGTTCCATATTAAAGGCTTACTTAATATTAATATTTAATATTTCATTAGTTCATGCAATCCTGCTGTTTTTAAATCTAGTTTAAAAACTTACTTTTACAGTTTGGCGTTTAACAGTGAGCGCTGTTCGTTTTATATAGTGTTGTTGTTGTTGTTTTTCTATTATTGTTATATTTTATTCATGTTCGTACAGCACTTTGGTAAACACTTGTTGTTTTAAGAAAGTGCTTTATAAATAAACTTTGACTTTGGGAATGGAACCAACAACCTTGCCGTTGCGAGCGTCACGCTCTCTACCGTTTGAGCTATAGGAATTTACCAATACTTAACCTGGTAATTTATGGAACAAAATCATCTCTATCCATTTCTTCTTGAACACTGAAGTGGTGAAAAGTTTGTACAGCATAAAATCAATATTTACTAATGCAGTACAATACGGACAAATTCGGATTGACCTGCAGTAGCAAAATATGTGAGAATTATCTTAATTGTATGACATTGTCAGTTTCCCAGCATGCTCGGTTTAGAAGCGAGCTGAAAATAAGCGTGAATGAAAGAGGCGAGCAGAGGCACAGTGTGAAGCTGGCTAATGATTAAGAATGTAGCCGTAGCGCGGTTGTGGAGGTGAGACAGCGTGACACGAGCGCGCCGGATTTGGCGAGGCTTGGCGAGGCGTCGCGTGGCACAGCAGACCTGGCAGAGCGTGCGTTCTCCTTGTCACGGCGGTCGGATCGGTCCCGGCCAGCGCATTGTTAGAGGGGTGATTAATTATGGTGCTGATGAAACGTGATGGCGGTGAGATGTCAGCGAGATGACGGCGAGGGACGCGTCACACGTAGACATCTGGAAGGATCCTCGGGACGCGCTCGCAGCCTCCACACCAGCGCTGCTGTCTCTGTGAAGCCCTTCATGTCACGGACAGCAGCTATTTATGTCTCTAATGCAGGAGCGGCCGGTCAGTGTCAAGGTGACATGTGTAAAGCGGCTTCATTTACTGTATAATCATAAAAAAATAGTGGTTCTTTTCTCATCATGTGACCTAGAGATCATCACCTCCTTATATATAACAGATACTGTATGTAGTAACTTTTGAGTCGACTAACTTTAAATAAAATGAATATTTTTATTCATCAAGGATGCATTAAATTGTTCAAAATTGACAGTAGATGTTGATCATATAAAAATGCTGTTCTTTTGAACTTTCTATTCACCAAAGAATCCTGAAAAAAAAAAAAAGTATCACGGTTTCCACAAAAATATTGGGCAGCACAACTGGTTTCAACATTGATAATAATCAGAAATGTTTCTTGAGCAGCAAATCAGCATATTAGAATGATTTCTGAAGGATCGTGTGACACTGAAGACTGGAGTAATGATGTTGAAAATGCAGCTTTACATCACAGGAATAAATTCTATTTTAAAATATATTCAAATAGAAAATGGTCCTTTTTAATGGAAAAAATATTTTTACAATTTTTACTGTATTTTGGATCAAATAAATGCAGCTTTGTTGAGCAGAAGAGACTTCTTTCTAAAACATTAAAAAATCTTACAGGCCCACACACCTTTAAACAATGTAAATCTAAGCAACATTTCAGTTACAGTTTGATTGTTTAAAGAAGATATTAAGATGTTTAAAAGAAGATATTTTGAAAAATGTCTCGGTGTTTTATGTCCATACAATGACAGTCAATGGGGTCCAATCTAATTTGAAGTCCAACGTTCTTCAAAACATCTTCATTTGTGTTTGACAAAAGAATGAACGGCGTAAGGGTGAATAAATGACAGAATTTCATTTTTGGGTAAACTATCCTTTTAACGAAGCATTAATTTTAATATTATTTAGATTTATATATGAGTAAATAGACTCTTTTTGGATCCTGACCTCAATTTCTTAAAAGCCTCAAAGTCTACAAAACTTTTAACCCAAAAATTAGCACCTTGAGGACGTAATTGAATATTTTCCTTGATGAAAAACACGGGAAATGCAGTAAATTTGCCAGATGAATTGCTTACTGCAATGAATGGAATGGATGTTGGAAAACCCAAAGGTGCATGTTTATTTACATCTTCAGCCTTGTATCGTCTCTTTTCCTTATGCATTAGGACGTTGAACAGACAAGAATGGTGAAAATGTGCATTTAAAAGCTTCATCGTCTTCAGGTCTGAGGTGAAATATGATGTTTTCCACAGGGTTCATGAGATTAAGACGGCTGAGTATATTTCTGGCCGTGAATTGAACTCTGTATCAAACAGCAGGTGAGCATATGGACTGTTGTGCTGCGTAGCTCCTCGTTGAGTCATTAATTAAGATATAAGCATTTCTGTCACACGGCGAGTGTCTGTTTTTATGCGTGCCGCTGCATTATTTCTGGTGCCATCGCATCATGTGTGGACAGTCCGCTAAATCTAGACTGACACTCTGTGTTAATTTTAGCAGCTGTGTTTGTCTAGAGGATCTTCGCAGTGGAAAGCGTGACATTGACTTGGTCTTTTTGGACTTTGAGTGAGTTTGAGTGAAAAACACGCAGGTGTTGCATCAGAAAACAGCAGACAGCTGCCTACACAACACCAGCCCTGAATCTGCTCTTCTATTGTAATGCGATTTTCCAAATGGAAATTCTGCAGTGAATGGGTGCCGTCAGAATGAGAGTCCAAACAGCTGATAAAAACTTCACAATAATCCACAAGTAATCCACACCACTCCAGTCCATCAGTTAATGTCTTGTGAAGCCAAAAGCTCCGTGTTTGTGAAAAACATTAAACAATGCATGGAAAGCTCACTGCCACAAAGTGAGGAGCTGGACAGAAAACAGGCCAATATCATACAACAATGTCACTCAAATCTAAAACTGATTCAGGATTTTATTTCATATCCTAAGTTTTGCTTTTGAATACATTATTTATTAAAGTTTGGCTGTGTTCCAAATAGCTTTTTACTGTACTACTCACACTATTTCTGCAGTATACAGTATGAAAGTTTCCTCTATGTGATCAGTGTATATACCGCATTGAATGCAATGCAATCCACTTGGCCTTTTGTTTCCAGTGTGAATCTTAAACATTAAAATGTTTAGAAAGTTTCTCACAGAATTGGATTAAAAATGCAAAATAATATTTGTTACTCCCAAAATCAGGAGGGATTAACTGCTTGCTGAATTAAACATAGAGTAGTCTAAACAAAGTATTTAAAGTAAGTATGCATGCATAAACAGTCTGAACTTGTTTACATTAAAGGAATAATTAATGTAAATAATTTTACAATTAACTGTAAAAATGACTGAATCAAACAAATGTTCAGTGTTTTGAATCAAATTCTGTTCTATTATTTATTCTGAATCACTTTTGAATCAATTTGAAGACTAGTGAATCGATTCACAAGCTCAGTATTCCATTCTGAACAAAACCACATCGTGGCATACTGTATCCCACAGTGCAGTGCACTTATATCCGCTATGATTTAAAACATCCTTGACTTATTATTTGATCAGACTTCCAAAAGTTCAGACATTGTTTTATTGAATATTTATATTTATACTTGGGTGTCAGGCATACACTTTTATTCAAAGAGACTTGCATTGCATTAAAGTATGGAAGCTTGTTTCCACCAGGGGATAAGTAAAATAAAAATAATTTTTATCTCACGATTCTGTCTTTTTTCTTGCAATTCTGAGACGGACATTCTTTTTTTTTTTTTCTCACATAAATCTGACTTTTCCCTCAGAATTATGAGAAAAAAAGTCCAAATTCTGAGTTTACATCTCTCAATTCTGACTTTTTTCCCCCCAGAAATAAAAAGTTGCAATAATTTTTTTAAGTTTATTTATTTATTTATTTTTTGGCAAAAACAAGGTTCCATATTAAAGACTTACATTTAATTAGTTCATGCAATCCTGCTGTTTTTAAATCTAGTTTAAAAACTTACTTTTACAGTTTGGCGTTTAACAGTGAGCGCTGTTCGTTTTATAGTGTTGTTGTTGTTGTTTTTCTATTATTGTTATATTTTATTCATGTTCGTACAGCACTTTGGTAAACACTTGTTGTTTTAAGAAAGTGCTTTATAAATAAACTTTGACTTTGGGAATGGAACCAACAACCTTGCCGTTGCGAGCGTCACGCTCTCTACCGTTTGAGCTATAGGAATTTACCAATACTTAACCTGGTAATTTATGGAACAAAATCATCTCTATCCATTTCTTCTTGAACACTGAAGTGGTGAAAAGTTTGTACAGCATAAAATCAATATTTACTAATGCAGTACAATACGGACAAATTCGGATTGACCTGCAGTAGCAAAATATGTGAGAATTATCTTAATTGTATGACATTGTCAGTTTCCCAGCATGCTCGGTTTAGAAGCGAGCTGAAAATAAGCGTGAATGAAAGAGGCGAGCAGAGGCACAGTGTGAAGCTGGCTAATGATTAAGAATGTAGCCGTAGCGCGGTTGTGGAGGTGAGACAGCGTGACACGAGCGCGCCGGATTTGGCGAGGCTTGGCGAGGCGTCGCGTGGCACAGCAGACCTGGCAGAGCGTGCGTTCTCCTTGTCACGGCGGTCGGATCGGTCCCGGCCAGCGCATTGTTAGAGGGGTGATTAATTATGGTGCTGATGAAACGTGATGGCGGTGAGATGTCAGCGAGATGACGGCGAGGGACGCGTCACACGTAGACATCTGGAAGGATCCTCGGGACGCGCTCGCAGCCTCCACACCAGCGCTGCTGTCTCTGTGAAGCCCTTCATGTCACGGACAGCAGCTATTTATGTCTCTAATGCAGGAGCGGCCGGTCAGTGTCAAGGTGACATGTGTAAAGCGGCTTCATTTACTGTATAATCATAAAAAAATAGTGGTTCTTTTCTCATCATGTGACCTAGAGATCATCACCTCCTTATATATAACAGATACTGTATGTAGTAACTTTTGAGTCGACTAACTTTAAATAAAATGAATATTTTTATTCATCAAGGATGCATTAAATTGTTCAAAATTGACAGTAGATGTTGATCATATAAAAATGCTGTTCTTTTGAACTTTCTATTCACCAAAGAATCCTGAAAAGAAAAAAAAGGATCACGGTTTCCACAAAAATATTGGGCAGCACAACTGGTTTCAACATTGATAATAATCAGAAATGTTTCTTGAGCAGCAAATCAGCATATTAGAATGATTTCTGAAGGATCGTGTGACACTGAAGACTGGAGTAATGATGTTGAAAATGCAGCTTTACATCACAGGAATAAATTCTATTTTAAAATATATTCAAATAGAAAATGGTCCTTTTTAATGGAAAAAATATTTTTACAATTTTTACTGTATTTTGGATCAAATAAATGCAGCTTTGTTGAGCAGAAGAGACTTCTTTCTAAAACATTAAAAAATCTTACAGGCCCACACACCTTTAAACAATGTAAATCTAAGCAACATTTCAGTTACAGTTTGATTGTTTAAAGAAGATATTAAGATGTTTAAAAGAAGATATTTTGAAAAATGTCTCGGTGTTTTATGTCCATACAATGACAGTCAATGGGGTCCAATCTAATTTGAAGTCCAACGTTCTTCAAAACATCTTCATTTGTGTTTGACAAAAGAATGAACGGCGTAAGGGTGAATAAATGACAGAATTTCATTTTTGGGTAAACTATCCTTTTAACGAAGCATTAATTTTAATATTATTTAGATTTATATATGAGTAAATAGACTCTTTTTGGATCCTGACCTCAATTTCTTAAAAGCCTCAAAGTCTACAAAACTTTTAACCCAAAAATTAGCACCTTGAGGACGTAATTGAATATTTTCCTTGATGAAAAACACGGGAAATGCAGTAAATTTGCCAGATGAATTGCTTACTGCAATGAATGGAATGGATGTTGGAAAACCCAAAGGTGCATGTTTATTTACATCTTCAGCCTTGTATCGTCTCTTTTCCTTATGCATTAGGACGTTGAACAGACAAGAATGGTGAAAATGTGCATTTAAAAGCTTCATCGTCTTCAGGTCTGAGGTGAAATATGATGTTTTCCACAGGGTTCATGAGATTAAGACGGCTGAGTATATTTCTGGCCGTGAATTGAACTCTGTATCAAACAGCAGGTGAGCATATGGACTGTTGTGCTGCGTAGCTCCTCGTTGAGTCATTAATTAAGATATAAGCATTTCTGTCACACGGCGAGTGTCTGTTTTTATGCGTGCCGCTGCATTATTTCTGGTGCCATCGCATCATGTGTGGACAGTCCGCTAAATCTAGACTGACACTCTGTGTTAATTTTAGCAGCTGTGTTTGTCTAGAGGATCTTCGCAGTGGAAAGCGTGACATTGACTTGGTCTTTTTGGACTTTGAGTGAGTTTGAGTGAAAAACACGCAGGTGTTGCATCAGAAAACAGCAGACAGCTGCCTACACAACACCAGCCCTGAATCTGCTCTTCTATTGTAATGCGATTTTCCAAATGGAAATTCCTTCCCTTAATTCTTTGCTGTTTTCTCAGAAATATGTCATGTTACATTTTTGCATAATGTCATGAATCCTATATCATGTCCTGAAAACAACAAATTCAGCTGGTCAAAATTTCATATGATGCGATTTCTATTTTTCCTTTCTCATTGAAGTGTTACAAGCTCTTGGTGCATAAAGAAGATCTGTAAAGTTGCAAAGACTAAAGTCTCAAATCCAAAGAGATATTCTTTATAAAAGTTAAGATCAACCACGCCTTCCTAAAACGGCTCGTTCTAACACGCCCCCACATGTCTACCTCACTATGTGGGAAGATTTACATAACGCCGCCCAAATGTTCACGCAAAAAAAGAAGGCGTAACTTTTATTCTCGATGTAGTTTTGTTGTTTCCGCCGCCATGTCGTAAAGACGCTGTGTGCTTCGTTGTGAAAGCGAAACTACTTTGTTTGGCCTAAAAGTTAAGAGTTAACCACGCCTTCCTAAAACGGCTCGTTCTAACACGCCCCCACATATCTACGTCACTATGTGGGAAGATTTGCATAACGCCGCACAAATGTTCACGCAAAGAAAGAAGGCGTAACTTTTATTCTTGCTGTAGTATTGTTGCCGCTGCCGCCATGATGTGAAGACGCTGTGAGTTCCGTTGTGAAAGCGAAACTACTTTGTTTGGTTTCCAAAAGAGGACGATATCCACTTCGTCATGCCTAGAGCTGATCCGTGCTGGTCGCTGAGGGAATACATCAACTTCGCGCTGTGGATCGCCGGATCGGCTTTCACCGTGGACGAAGCGGAGTCCAGCCCGGGGTCGTCACATGTGGTTGCCGCTCCTTCGTCAAATTCACCGGGCGCGCCGTTCTCGACCCCGCTGCCGCAGCTCACTCTTGCCAGGCCTCAGTTCACGCTAAGCCGGGGCTTTGTTCTGACTCACAGTCTGTAAGTACGTTTTCATTTAAAGGATTTGCCACTGATGATTCAAATGTGAGTAGCGTTTGAATCAGTGTAGAGTAGCACTTGTAGTTTGTCATTTCTCCGATCACAAATGCAGACATGGTTTTATGTTTACGCGGCGCGATGCAATGCAACGCGTAAAAAGACAGTATACGTCATTATAATCAGTAATTATGTCCCCACTGGATGCAACAAATGCCTCGTTTGTAATGGGTTTTAATGTTTTTGTCTCGTCGCTCCGGCCGGACACGGCATCACAATATGGTGAGGGGCGTAACATTTCCGTCACACGCTTGAGGTATTCGGCCAATCACAACACACTTGATAGCTGGCCAATCACAGCACACCTCGCTTTTTCAGACCGATGAGCTTTGTAAAAATCGAGGCGTTTCAAAAAGGCGGGGCATAGAGGAGAAACAATAATGTACAGTATGTAGAAAATAATGTGGTTTTTTTTACTTTAAACCGCAAAAACACATTTCATTACACCAAATACAGAAAATAATGTCCTTTTTAGCAGCATCATATGACCCCTTTAAAGGGATAGTTCACCCAAAAAAAAGAAATGTTGCTGTTAATTCACTCCATCCAAGGTGACTTTTTTTTTCTTCAGTAGAACATTAAAGAAGATTTTTAGCTGAAATTGTGGAACCACTAAAATGCAAATCAGCAACTTCCGGCACTTTGAGAGTCAAAAAAAGCAAAAAATCAAGGAACATTCAATTGACATTTTATTTACAACATTATTACCTGTTATCCAGAGTCTCAGGCAAACGGTCTGGAGTGATGCCCGGTTCGCAAGCGAATCATTTGAACCGGTTCTTTTTAGTGAACTAGTTGAACCAGTTCATCAAATCGGACTAAAGCGTCTGAATCAGTTCGTGGCTCGAGCAGCACAGATCTACAAGTAATCAATCAAAATTCACTTTCAGACGCCTGACAGTCACTCCGACTCGAAATGAGCCAAAATAGCAGCATATCTGATCCTATGATGAAAGCACTGACTCTGAACTGAGGAAACAGTTGGACTCGGACCGAAGACCGTTGAGCCGGTGATATGAGCATGAGTGAACCGAGAGCTTGAATGAATGGGCCAAACGTTTTTATGGTTTCTTATGGTTTATGTAAAAATGTGAGCTGATGAAGACTAGTTTTATTCACTTTATATGCTATAGACATGTAAAACATCCACGTTTCACATCATTACTGGGTGCTTTAATAATATAATTGTGTATATGTTACGTCATTGCGTGGTCACGTAAACGAACTAGTGAATTGAACCAGTTTATAGAAACGAACTGTCTGAAAGAACCAGTTTTTGGATTCAGATTTCCTCGTTTGCTTGAGGCTCGGGATTACAGGTAATAATAATATTATAAATAATGTTCAGTTTCTTGCACAGATGATCGTTTCACTTCATAAGACCTCAATATATCGTCAGGAGCCACGGGTATTCATTTTGTGTTCCTTAATATGCTTTTAATAATTCTCAAATATGGACAGCTGTTGACTTGCAATTTTATGAATCACCAAGGACCAGGTTTCAGCTAAAAATCTTCTTTACTGTTCTACTGAAGAAAAAAAGTCACCTGCATCTTGGATGGCCTGATGGGGGAGTAAATGATCAATTAACATTTTTCATTTTTGGGTGAACTATCCCTTTAAGATTAAGTTAAGTCATGTAAAACTACTCATAGTTGAAGTTCTTTTCTTAATTTTACCACCAGGGTGACAAACAAATCCTCAGCCTTACGCCACACATGCTGCTGTTGTGTTTGGCCCTTAACTGCTGTTTGCAGTTATGTTTAATAGTTATAATTGGATATGACTCTCATTAGGGCGTTTATGGTGGGTAGAGAGTGAAATCACTACAGCATCTGCTCTGGGTGTGACGGTGGGATATGAGCAGATGTTATACGTTGATTGAAGCCCAATTGATGAGTGTGTAACGGAAGAGGATTACATCACTGCGTGTGTGTGTGTTAATGAAAACATACGCTGATTCATCAAACAGCGTTTTTCCTGATGTCAGGGGGTCATAAATGTTGAACGGTAACATTTATAGTGCACACTTTCAGTAAATTTATAAATCAATATGTGCTTTCACGACTGGTAAATATAGACCAGTGCAGTTGTCAAAAATTAACCTGGAAATGTCATGTGCATTGCTAAGATTGTATTTTAACATGAAACTATGTATTTTATTATTTATTTTAAATATTTATATATATATATATATATGAGTCTATTTAGGTTCTGTTTTCTGGTGTAGTTGTGACCCTGCACTTTGTCTACTCTATATATTTTTCTATGAAGTTAATATTTTTCAGTTCTGTCAATGTCATTTTGATGTCTTGATCATCTATGGCCTGTACACTGTAAAAATGTTTTTTCATAGTTATAAAAATACTATTTCAGTCTTTAAAAGTTCATGTTTAATTCAATGTGTTACTTTGTAAGTATTTGAGTAAATTACAAATTGAGTATTCGTAAGTAAATTATCACATTATGTCTGAGATTTTACGTGGAAATAAGATTCTCTGCTTTAAGGCAGAAACACAGGGAGAGTGTTTATGATATCTTTACTTCAGAGCTGTTAAAAACATCAAAGTGCTTCTTGAGGACAGAGACGCATCTCATATGGAAAACAGTGTTTCATTTGCATTAGAAAGCATCTCAAGAGAATCACGCCTTCAGTTGGCCATGCAGACTTTGCAGTTTTGAACCGCTTTTTTAAAAAGTGTTATTAGAATAATAGTTCAATCGTTTGGAACACTCTTGCATCCACATAGCAACGCCCTGCATGGCAACCACTCACTTCATCCTATATGGACAAACACCTCTCACATTTTCACCCAAAAATATCAAAATATTGTGTTTTATTGAGACTAGGCTTGATGAAAGACCTAAGTAGTTAAAAGTAAATGTCATACATAACATAGAAATTATAATCAATTTACATAACCCTGCCAAGACTTAACATTTTCATTGCTTAAAATAAACTTTAACTGAAAAAAGGCAACATTTCTCATTCTCAAAACTGAATAAATAAATAAATACATACATTAAACTCTAGACAGAGTTATTATAGTTAACTTTTTTTTTTTATAAAAAGTCATTAAAAAAGTCATAAAGAATCTTTCAATTACTTCATAAAATAAACATTAACTGAAATAAAATATTAAAAAGTATATAAACTTATTTTATTTCAGCTAGTTTCCAAGGCAACATTTCTGATTTTCATTTAGTTTTAACTTGATGTACTAAATTTAATAAGTAAAACTGAAATAAAAATTTATAAAAACTATATAGACATATTAATAAAACACAGCATTACTAGAAACTTCATTAAAATATATTAAATAGTGCTTTTTTTTATTGCAAAAGTCCTTAATCTGAACATCTGTAAATAAAGTTGTGGTAATGCTGCAGAACTTTAACTCTTTCTGTATAGTTCTCTTTCATCAGCTGGTTCCTGAGTAATTGACCAAAAGGAGAAAGGATTCATTTGCTGGTCGTCTGCTGAGCAGGTTCTCAGGTCGGGTCTGTAAACCGTGACATGATGAGCAGTAGGTGCTGTTTTTGTGGTTTCAGTTAGAAATCAATGTTCATTAATCACGTCAGAAAGCCACTGGCTGCAGTTCTGAGCACAGGATCGTTGACCAGCACGGCCGTCATCACAGCATTTGTACACCACAGCACATTAAAACACACCGCGCTTAACCTGTGCTGATGTGCTCCGGTCTGATACTGTTCATTTAGTTCTGTTAACCAGGATTTACTGGATTAGACACAGAGTAAATCCAGACGCTTTGCCAAGAATCAGTCACTATGAAGTGTTTGTGGTTGCAAGATATTTGCATGCGTCCTAATTATCGCTGTGAATATGCAGAAACTGACTTTTTTTTTTTTTTTCTTCCTTTTTTGACTTTATTTTTGACTTTATTTATTTGTGTGGTATAAAAAGCATGATTTTAGCACAAATACACAAAAAATGATGCGTGGAGATTATAGCACAGGCTAATTTGCCTCCATTTTTGCACTTATTGTGAAATGTCCATTTTTTTTTTGCATTTATTGCATTTAATATTTAGCATAAATTACATGCCCTGCATCTTAAAAAAACCTGCCTATTTTCAAAAAAGATAAATGCAAATAAAATGCCATTTAAGACTGTAAATTTCATAGTTGCATTAACAACGTGCTGGTCTTTTATATTAATTCATGTCACAATGCATTAAAGAACAATCTGGTTGTGTTGAATCAAATGTCATGTGATCTACAGCACTTTAAATGGATTATACAAAAGGTCATTGTTTTAATTCTCAGTAAGACTTACATTAATGGCTTCAGCTCTGCTTGGGCGTTTAACAGTGTAATACTAATTGAGGCTGGCGTGACACTGTAAAAAACGTAAAGGTGCTAAATCAAAGTCATAACTGCTCACATTTACACCAGAGTAACTGTCACAGACAGCCGTTTGAGAAAACATTATGGATGTTTAGAGGAGGAGGAGGATGCTACAATCACACCCAGAAATGAACATTTGCAGAAAATGTCCTCACCCTCAGGTCATCCAAGATTAGGATGAGTTTGTTTCTTCATCAGATTTGGAGAAACCTGTGAAAAAGTCCATCTCCTGTTGTCTCTCACATCAAAATCCAAGCTGTTTTGGCTTGTAAACGGTGCTTGATCTGTGCAGATTTCTCTCCTGATTCAGACCAGACCACGTTTTCACCGGAGAAGCGTTATTATGGATTATGGACTCATATTTTAGCAACGATTTGAAGTTACAAAAAAAGTCTCACTGATGGATTTGTTTCTTACAAACACGCAGCTTTTGTCTTCTCCAGATGTTAACTGATGGACTGGAGTGCTGTGGATTACTTGTGGATTATTGTGATGTTTTTATCAGCTGTTTGGACTCTCATTC
>NW_015646430.1:413950-414472 GCF_001515625.1 Sinocyclocheilus rhinocerous | reverse complement strand
GCATCAGTGTCTCAGCAATGGATGCTCTGCAGTGAATGGGTGCCGTCAGAATGAGAGTCCAAACAGCTGAAACAAACATCACAATAATCCACAAGTAATCCACAGCACTCCAGTCCATCAGTTAATGTCTTGTGAAGACAAAAGCTGAAACAAATCCATCATTAAGGTATTTTTAACTTTAAATTGTTGCTAAAATTCGAGTCCATAATCCATAATAACGCTTCCTCCAGTGAAAAAGTGCATCTCCTGTCGTCTCTCACATCAGAATCCAGCCACATATTAGTTTAGAGCTGTTTAAACGCTGCTTGATCTGTGCAGATTTCTCTCCTGATTGAGCGTTATTATGGATTATAGACACATATTGAAATGACGGTTTGAAGTTAAAAACGTCTCAATGCTGGATTTGTTTCAGTTTTTGTCTTCTCCAGATGTTAACTGATGGACTGGAGTGCTGTGATTACTTGTGGATTATTGTGATGTTTTTATCAGCTGTTTGGACTCTCATTCTGACGGCACCCATTC
>NW_015646430.1:393626-412659 GCF_001515625.1 Sinocyclocheilus rhinocerous | reverse complement strand
CCAAACAGCTGATAAAAACATCACAATAATCCACAAGTAATCCACACCACTCCAGTTAACATCTGGAGAAGGCAAAAGCTGAAACAAATCCATCATTAATGTATTTTTAACTTTAAATTGTTGCTAAAATTCGAGTCCATAATCAATAATAACACTTCCTCCAGTGCAAAAGTCCATCTCCTGTTGTCTCTCACATCAAAATTACAAAAGCTGAAACAAATCCATCATTAAGGTATTTTTAACTTTAAATTGTTGCTAAAATTCGAGTCCATAATCCATAATAACGCTTCCTCCAGTGTAAAAGTCCATCTCCTGTTGTCTCGCATCAAAATCCAGCCACACATTTGTTTAGAGCTGTTTTGGACTGTTTTAGCTTGTTGATCTGTGCAGATTTCTCGCCTGATTCAGACCAGACCACGTTTTCACTGGAGAAGCGTTATTATGGATTATGGACTATTTTAGCAATGATTTGAAGTTACAAAAAAAGTCTCACTGATGTATTTGTTTCTTACAAACACGCAGCTTTTGGCTTCTCAAGACATTAACTGATGGACTGGAGTGGTGTGGATTACTTGTGGATTATTGTGATGTTTTTATCAGCTGTTTGGACTCTCATTCTGACGGCACCCATTCACTGCAGAGGATCCACTGGTGAGCATGTCATGAAATGCTACATTTCTCCAAATCTGATGAAGAAACAAACTCATCTACATCTTGGATGGCCTGAAGGTTAGTAAATACTTTTGTAAAAATAGTGTATACTCTGCAGTATGCAAGTACTTATTCAAAGCACATGGATGCAAACCCTCACACACGTGTCCTAATGTGCCGACAGACAAAAAAACAAAAGAAGGCTGAGGCGAGAACACTCCATTATATCTAATAACGTCAATACTACATGTCATGCTTGTGAAAAAAGGGTTTGTAATAAATCAGTGAGGATAAAAATAATAAGTGTGCTCTGCTCCTTCAAATTACCGCTGCCTGGATTTTGTCGTGTTCACCATTTTTCCGGTGTCATTAAAGCCCGAGTGGAGAGCAGTTAAAAAGCTCTTTGCATTTATTTTGACACAAAGGCAGATGGTGTTGCGGGCGCCAGAACAAAGCTGACTTTATTGGAAATTACTTTATAAAAATGTAACGTATTGCAGAACCGCAGCAAAAATGCAAAGTGGAAACAGCCTTGACGTGATGGAAAAAAGCAAAGGTATAGTTGAAAGCAAATGTGTTACACAAGACAGAAAATATCAATTAATTTACATAAATAGGTTAACTGAAATGAAAACTAAAACAATCGTTGAAATGTTCCATGGCAAAATTTCTAATTTTCATTTAGTTTAACTTGATGTATTAAAATAACTAATACTAAAACTGAAATGAAAATTAGTAAAACAATATAACATTTTTCTAAAAATTATTAAAATTGACAAACACACAACAAAATTGCTAAAATTTTAACTAAAATTAAAATGATTAAGAAAATATTAAAAATAAAAACTAATTCAAAATATTGCAACGGCAACATTTTTTAAATTTTAATTTAGTTTAACTTATTGTACAAAGATAACATACTAAAACTGAAACAAAAGTTAATAAAAACTATTTTTTTTAATGATTAAAATGTACAAAACACAACAAAATTACAAAACTTTAACTAAATTTAAAATAAAAACAGAAAATATAAAAATAGAAGCTAGTTGCCAAGGCAAAATTTCTTATTTTCATTTAGTTTAACTTGACATAGTAAAATAGCTAAAACTAAACATGAAATGAAAGTTAATAAAAAACTATATACATGTGTAAAAAATAAAAAAATTACTAAAATTTTTACTAAAATATAAAAATTCAAACAAATTCAAAATATTAATAAAAATATAATAGTATCTCAGTAATACTATTATAACACTTGATATGCAAAGTCAATGCATTCTTGTGCCTTAAACAGTAGAGCCTGGCGCTTGCAACACCAAGGCTGTGGGCTCGATTCCCAGGGAATGCATGAACTTAAAAAATGAATACTTTGAATGCAACGCAAGTCGCTTTAAATAAATGCATATTGGTCTAGTTGCTAATATGCATGGGCTAAATGCCACAAAATTCCAATTTTGATTTAATTGGGTCTTTAAATACTTTGAATAATGTGAAATTAAATCAGACGCCCCCTAGTGGCAACCCGCTGTTTTCATCACATGTGGCCTCCAGGTAATGTGGTCAGACTCATCTTTCATCAGTCGAATCCAGTCTTAGGCAATGAAAGTTATGAGCTTTCTGCTAATTTAACATCATAGGCAATTACTGGATCTCAAAAGGAAATATGGCATCTAATGGCAGGGTTTTAAAGTCTGGTCGTGTTGCATGAGTGTCAGTGGTGTTTTACCCGGAGGTGTGGCTTTCTGTAAGAAAGAGAAGTAAGAGAAATGTAAAAACGATGTTCTGCGGGTAAACATTATTGCACACTTTCAATTAAAGAGTGAGTCCTCGACCGCCCATTATTTCAGAGCTCCAGGAACAGAGTAATGATGAAGAAAGGAAAGCACAGTATTAATGACTCCAGAACAAGCGCATGCAAACGAGCTCGTTATTGCAGAAGTGACTTGTTCCTCACGGTGCTTTCATACCTGCTGCGTGGATTTATTTGACCAGATCCTCGGGGAAGAAAATCTCTGAGGTTTTTGAGGTTATATATGATATTTTGATTCATCCAGAAGTCATATTCACACAGACAGATAAGAGCACGTCAAGATATGAAGGGCATCACAGGAATGAGTTATTCACACAGACAAATATGAGATGAAGTGATGTTCAGACATTCAGAGATACTTTATTATATTTTATAAATGGGTTGTAAAGAAGAATGTTTGTTCGTCTCACCATGTAAAAGGTTAATGTGCTATAAAACACATCATGAAAGACCTTCAGCATTTACACATCAAACCGCTGTTACACAACGTGACATTAACTATATCGTTAAAAGAAAATGAATTCATCTCAGGAAAGGTCGATGGCTTCTGTTGTTCATTTATTATCAGATGTGATTTCTATGCGATGATATTTCCAGCAGTTTCACACCTGCCATTTGTTATTAAATCAAACCGATCAATGCATGTCATTTATCACAAGAAGCATTTATGGCTAGCACTTTATAATGTTCATTAACAGCTCATTAGCAGCTCAAACATATTGTTCATTTACAATTTACAATTCAATTCTATTAATTTACAATTTACAATTCAATTTACAATTATTTCGATAATTCTGCGGTTGCTAAGGTGTCCTGGGTGGTTGCTAGGGAGTAGCTAAGTCATTTTTTCACTTCCTTTCAACATTTTTACCATTTGAATGTAAATAATGAACTTTTGAGGTACTAATGCAGTTGCTAAGGTGTCTTGGGTGGTTGCTAGCGAATTGCTAAGGTGTTTTCACTTCTATTCAACATTTGACACCATTTGAATGTAAATAATGATCTGTTGAGGTGCTTATGCAATTGCTGAGGTGTCCTGGGTAGTTGCTAAGGTGTCCTGGGGGGTTGTTAGGGAGTTGCTATGGTGTTTTAAAATATTTTGTCAATATTTTTCACCATTTGTATGTAAATAATGATCTTTTAAAGTACTAATGCAGTTGCTGAGGTGTCCTGGGTGGTTGCTATGGAGTTGCTAAGGTGTCTTTGGTGGTTGCTAGGGAGTTGCTAAGCTGTCCCGAGTGTTTGCTAGGGAGTTGCTAAGGTGTTTTTCACTTATTCTCAACATTTTTCTTCATTTGAATGTAAATAGTGATATTTTGAGCTGCTAATCTGGTTGCTAAGGTGTCCTGGGTGGTTGCTATGGAGTTGCTAAAGTGTCCTGGGTGGGTGCTATGGAGTTGCTAAGGTGTTTTTAAATTCTTTTTAATATTTTTTCACAATTTGTATGTAAATAATGATCTTTTAACGTTCTAATGCGGTTGCTGAGGTGTCCTGGGTGGTTGCTATGGAGTTGCTAAGGTGTCTTGGGTGGTTGCTAGGGAGTTGCTAATCTGTCCCGAGTGTTTGCTGGGGAGTTGCTAAGGTGTTTTTCCACTTATTTTCAACATTTTTCTTCATTTGAATGTAAATAGTGATCTTTTGAGGTGCTAATCTGGTTGCTAAGGTGTCCTGGGTGGTTGCTATGGAGTTGCTAAGGTGTTTTTTGAGGACATCCGGGAATGTTCTTATTGTTTAGTGTATAATACGTTTAGCTTTATATAAAACCATGGAAGTTGATTTGCATTCATATAGCTAGGTAAACGTGTGTGTGTGTGTGTGTTTGTACATTTTCCAGCAAATTAACCCCTGCATTCAAAGCCTGAGACTGTAAATGTACTCGTGACAGGTGTCTCAGACATTCTGTGAGCTTGCATGAGGATCTTCAGACTGACTCGGTGTGTTAGTTGACGTGTGTGTTCTCACATGTGAGTTTAATGAATAAATACCGTCATGAGAAGAGCGGCGTGCTGATGGCTGATGACATGCGGGCTAATTGCTCAGCGGAAATGTCAGCCGTATGCTGGTGAAGGAGAGTCAGTCGCTCAACTAATAAATGTCACTTGCTTGCTTTGGCTTCACATTTAACACTCCTGAAGCTACAGTATATTATTAGCACATGAAATAGAAATAATAAAAAGCAAATCTATCAGTATCCTCCTGTTATTACACAGATGCTTTGAAAACTAGCACACAGACATCAGTTTGTTTGTTTTTAATGAGATCTGCTTGAAGCATGTGTGATATGATTATAGTTTTAGTCATTAGGGTTTGATGGCTCGCAATAATTCTGTGACAAATTTTTTTGTGAAATATGCATCTTTCACTTTGCAAAATTATGTATTTGTCCCACTTATTAATTTAACACTTTCCATATTTACAAATAATCGAAAGTCAATACATTAAATTACAAAATACAAAACAAATGCTATATTAATATTTTATTTATTTTTTATTCATTTATTTATACTATTTATTATTTCTATATACTTTTTATGTAAATAACAATTGATTATATATATATTTATTAATTTACTCTTATTTCTTTAACACTTCTCTTTTACAAATAATTGAATTATTATGAATTATTATGCGTGCGTGTGTGTGTGTGTGTGTGTGTGTGGCTTCCTACATGTGAGTTATCAGCTTTTGATTAAATTTGGCCGACAATTGATTTTCAAATGTCAATAATATTTAATATAATATTTTTTAAATAAACTAATATGAGTATATTTAATATTTAAAAATAAAATAGCTTCACTATTTAAGATATTGCACCCGA
Source organism: Sinocyclocheilus rhinocerous (assembly GCF_001515625.1). Lineage (NCBI taxonomy): Eukaryota > Metazoa > Chordata > Actinopteri > Cypriniformes > Cyprinidae > Sinocyclocheilus > Sinocyclocheilus rhinocerous. Next base: position 407,380 of record NW_015646430.1, on the reverse strand, counting down.
GAATTTCAGCCTTTTTAATGAGATATTTTTTTCCAAATATGATCTCAAGACAATTGTACCACCTAGACATTTAATCGCCATATAAAATATCACTGTGAATTTTAATTAAGAAATTAACATCAGTTGTAATTAACATCAATGTGATTAACAATTTTAATTACATCCTAGAACAGGTGTGCTCAGGTAATTATCTGTATGAATTGCATTTTTAATACATTTATTAATCAATTAATGGATTTGGATACAAAAATAGCTTCACACATGTCAATATGTCATATTATATAATGCTATTAAACAATACTGTGTATTTGTATTTAGCTGCATCTCATAAGATTTCATTAAAACAAGCACTTAGATATGCTATGAATATTAATAGTCACATTAACTTCCCACAGTCAATGGCATCTGTGTGGTTCTTTGTGCAGCCATTGATGGCAATAAAGAACCTTTATTTTAAGAGTGTTGATGATTGGATGTTGTGCCAAAATATAATAATAAAATACAATAATAATGAGCAGAGTTCAGTTGCAGTGCTGTGGCTTTTTGAGATCTGTGAATGAGCAGATGATTTCAGCTCGTCTCTCTAAAGAAAAGATGGAAACACAGCACTGAATTATTCTCACGGAGCAGTGAAACCATTCTGATCTGGATCATATAGAAACTCCAGAAAATGCTTGAAATAATTAATAATAAATTAAACAAACTGGCCAAGTATGACGTAAGAAACAGCAGGACTGATGGAAAAAAGAGCCGTGAGTCTGTTTAGCTGCAGTCATTTGATAAAAGATGAGGCAGACTCTCAAATTAAATGTAAATAATCAGATGACTTATTATTTCATACATCATTTCAGCAAAGTTGATGAAATAGCAGTTTTTCTATTTTTCATGTCATGTTTTGGGGCTCATGTTCATGCATTGCAGAAATATTGTGTTGCTCCTTTACTGTTACTAATCATCGTGCGTGATTGCGGTCTTTTATACTGTCTGTATCAAGACAGAGTAAAAAAGGAGAGGGGATTGAATTCAAACAGCTATTAATATCCACACAGTGCATTATTATTGTTCTATATTGAGAAGACAGATCAGTTGTTCAGGGATTCTTGAGTTTGTTCAATGGCCTCTTTTATACATTTATGCACAGCGCCACCTATTGACCACTTACCATTAATCCTTAAATGAGCAAGAAAAAAAATCACTGAATAATTACAATGTTTTTCCACTGAGATACAGTTAATATTTGAATTAGTTTATTTATTTATTTATTCATTTTCATTTTAATTAGATAAAGATTTAGTCATTTTGTTGTGTGAATTTGTCATTTATTAGTTGTTGTTTTAAAAAAAAAAATCTATCTATCTGTCTATCTGTCTATCTATCTATCTATCCATCTATCTATCATCTATTTATTTCTATCTATCTATCTGTCTATCTGTCTGTCTGTCTGTCTGTCTGTCATCTGACTTATTTCTATCTATCTATCTATCTATCTATCTATCTGTCTGTCTGTCTGTCTGTCTGTCATCTGACTTATTTCTATCTATCTATCTATATATCTATCCATCTATCCATCCATCCATCCATCCATCCATCATTCATTTATTTATTTTACTACAACTAAATAAAAAGAAATGTTGCCTTGAAAACTAACTGAAATAAAATAATATTTTGTATGTTTAATTTCAAGTAACATTTTTTCTTTTTTTTTTGTTAACTGTATTTCAGATAAACGTAAGATAAAGATTTAGTAATTTTGTGTGCATTTGTCATTTGTATTAGTTAAAAAACAAATCTTTTTTTTATTTATTTAATTTATTTTAGTATATCAAGTTAAACTAAATGACAATATGAAAGGTTGCCTAGGCAACTAGCTGAATGTTATTTTTTGTATGTTTTATTTTAAGTAACTTTTTAATATTATTTATTTAAGTGACACGCTTTTGCAGGTTATCAACTAGGTTTTGCAGTTTGTACTAATTGTTTTGAGAACTGCATTAACTGTTGTGCAAATGTAAATAGTGATGTGAGAAATGCACCAAAGCGACTGAGAAAAACTGTAACCGTAACCCTGGAGAAAATCAGCAGGTCTAATACTGGTTTAATAGTAAGTGGTCAGTAGGTGGCGCTGTTATAAAAGAGTTATTGAATAAAATCTGAATTAATGTCTGGACAATAGATCTGTCCTTATAGTGCATATTAATAAATACTTCATTTTAGCTTTCGTGTACAAAGCTTTACAAAGACAAAATTACTTATAGATTTGATTATAGGTAATAGGCCTTTTTATTGCATGTGCTACTAAAAAAATCAATTGATTTATCAATTGATGGCCTTGATTGACCTGATTGATCTAGTTTCTCTTTGCATTGAAATTCTGCCTGTTTATGAGTAACACCTTCATTTTCTGCAGTATTTGACTTTATCGTAGTTATCATGAGGTCATTGTATGAGGTAAAAGCACAGATAATGATGACACGTCATGTGAAGAGGTTTTTTCAGTATCACTGTGCTGATCTTTGATCTATATTGAGCTCCAGTCAAACATTGACCCGAGAGTCATAAAGTTACATCACTCACCAGAAACATTCAAGAGACCCGCTGCTGGAGGGCCAAACATGATGCCGGGAGAAAATGAAGGACTGAAGCTTTTACACAAATATTTCAGAATACATCCGAATTCGAAAAATAATAATCCATAACAGCTGATTAACAAATACTCTGTTGTTGTAGTGGATGCATCTCACCATGTACTCATGATCCAGATGAGACTGAGAAAAAGGATCCTGGACAGACTTCTGAGACATACATACAACCATAAAATACACAAATCTAAGACTTACAGTAAATGCAAGTTTGCCTTAATGCTTGATACATTTGGCATAATGCAGGCTTGTTAGCTTTAATTTGATTGTGCATATGGCGATTGATTGGATTGGGTAGAATTGATTTGTGTGGAGAGAAAAAACTTTTCAATCAGAAAAACCTGTATTCAAATGACAATAATTTAGTTTAGATTTTTATCTTGAATACTGTTTGCAAACTGTATGCATTGTGCCCTATGTTTTATTTTTTTTACAGACATTAAATCAATAGTTATATCTCAGCGTTCACCGTGGCGTCATGCTTATATGTTGTGGACACTTTACTAATTACACACTGTGACATTTGCACAATATTTAAATATTGACCTGAGAGTCATAATGTTACGCCACACCTGAGTGGGCGGAGTCAGACTTTAAAAGGCTTCTTCTGAAACTTCCTCCTGCTCTTTGCTTCGGGAAGGACGGAATAATCTTCCAGCTACAGTAGGAGACGACAGGTATGTTTTGAATCATTTCCTGTGATCATTTCAGTTTTTACAATTACGATGTTCGTGCATGAGAAAGAAACTATCAACTGACATGCGAATGAATGTGTTTTAGTTCAGTCATTTACATGCACAAACATACATGCTGCAAAGGCAGGGTTTTCATGCACATCTAACAAATAAGTATTAAGGTAAAGAGTAATGCATTTTGTCATTGTTTACTGTATTTCGTTGTACTACTCTGCACAATAAAGCTTAATCTAATCAACTGAAGAATAAAATGTAAGTAAACCGAAATAAAAGGTATTGGAAATTTTGTTCAACATAAAGCAGTGTGCTGCTGTCTATTCAACTGATTTGAGCCACAATGCCAGCGCCTGGTGTGTGTTTAAACATCTTATCGGAGCGTCATCTCAAGGATGGACAGGGATCTCCCAACAATCCTGAGAAGTTCCTGGATCAGGACTTCCACCGGCTCAAGCAGTTCTGCCTGAAGGAAAGACTGGGATTCGTAGACAACTTGTTCCCGCCAGAGATGAAATCGATCGGTTTGGGTCCCTTGAAGCGTGACGACCTCTGGAGAGTCGTGTGGAAAAGACCACATGTATGTGAACATCTTCACGCACAAACTCCATCAGTTACTGATTATAGCAGATCATGAGAGTCTTGCACATAAAATGTGAAGTAGCTTAAAGTCATTCGAAATGTAAATGCTAATGCAAATCATGAAGGTTTTCCTTGACCAGTGTGATGCCTAGTTGATGTGGACTTTAGGGCGTGAGTGGTAGTACACTCTAAAAAATGCTGGGTTAAATACAACCCAGCGCTGGGTAAAATACGGACAAACCCAGCGATTGGGTTGTTTTGACCCAGCAGTTGGGTTACTGCACAGAAGGTTGGGTTAAACATTCAACCCAACTGTTGGTTGAAAACAACCTAATTGCTGGGTTTGTCCATATTTTACCCAGCGCTGGGTTGCATTTAACCCAGCATTTTTTAGGGTGTAGGGCCTAATATCCACAGCAAAGGAACTGCAGAGTCATGCATGCTTTTCTGTTTGGTTTAGTTTCTATTTTCAGACTAGATTTAAAAACTTAGGCCTCTCTGCTGTTTTTTTTAGTGATTTGTGCCCTTGTGATTGTGTGTGATCTGCTGTAAAGTGTGAAATGAATCATCTGTTTCCTTCAGGAACTGGTGCCAAACCCTGTTTACATTGCTCAAGGAGCTTCGAGGTTTGATTTCATCCAGGGCCGTTTAGGTAGGTCTGATACGATATTTTGTGTGATTACAAGCTACAAGTGTAGATTTGGTGAAGGTCATGCAATAATCTCTAATGTAATTATATGTCATTTAATGTTAATGTAAAATTCCCACCAACGTCCATACCAAACTTGCAGTGCGTCCTGAGTGCACACATTAAAACATTCATTCGAAAAATCAATTTTAAACACATCAATGCAACTAACTAAAGCAAAAGTGAAACATTATCATTTATAGATGATGAAAATTCCAAAGGTCGCAGGTCTCAACCACCTTAACAGATTGCAATAAAGCAATAAATTGGTCAAACAGGTGTGTACTGTATGTACAATGTGAATATTAACAGAAAATGTAAATAAACAGACATTTTTAAAGGAATAGAAGTTGAACATTAGAAGTCATTAGGTCAAATGAAAAAGTTGGAGTAGAGTTGAACCCTCTGGTGTTGTTCGGTCATTTTAGTCCGAAAAAAAAAAAATGTTTGGAAATTTTAAATATCACTAATTAATCGGAATGGTACGAAACTCTGTGACTTTTATGGCAGTCACTATGTGACCCCCCCCCCAAAAAAAATCGTGGACTTGATGCGAAAAAGCAAAATGATTGTAAAAAAAAAAATAGTCACACTTGTGTTGTTCATGGTCAAAAATGACCGCCATAGGAAATGAATAGAAAATAGGCAAAAATACAAAGATGTTTTTGTGTGTACAATCTACAAATCAGCCACAATGCAGAAAAAAAAATTGCACAGCAATGAAGGTGTGACAAACTTTTGCCTGAAAACACTGCTCAGTAACTAAGGAATACACAGCACTGAAAATAAAATATATGACTATACTGGCATGTAATGCCTACACCATGGTATTACAGATGATTTTCTTAATTTTTTTTCCACATGGTGAAACAAATCTGCCTCAGTTTAATGGATTTTAAATACTTTTCCTCTATTTTTAAGTTAAATACTGCATTAATTGAAAAATTATATACAATTGTTTTTTTTTAGAATTTTATTTTATTTTTTTTACATTTTATACCGAAAATAGTCCATAATTTAGATATGAATATTAATTAATAACATGAAATACACTCAAAATGCTACATATTAAAGAAAAAACATTATTGAAATATAGTATATTTATTTCACAAAAATAAAAATACTACACGATTATGGCCTCTGGTCAGTTTTGATGGCGAACAACACAAGTGTGGCTCTCAAATGAACAATACCAGAGGTTAAAAAATCCAGTTGCATGCAGCTGTTTTCCACTTTACAGAGTTCTAATGTTTTTGACAAATATATATTCCGTGTGTGTGTGTGTGTGTTTGTAAGGTAACTGCTGGTTTCTGGCATCCGTTGGAGCTCTTACGTTTCAAAAACGAATCATGAAGCATATTATCCACGATGAACAGAATTTCTCTGTGGATTATGCAGGAATATTTCACTTTAAGGTAAACATTTAAACCATTTTTGGGGAAACTGTTCCTTTAAGAGTTAAAGCTTGTATATTTTCTTTAACAGCTGAACTGTCATCTTTTGTTTTCAGTTCTGGAGGTTTGGATCATGGGTGGATGTCGTTATTGATGACAAGCTACCAACCGTTGGCGGCCAACTCGTCTTTGTTCAGTCCAAAACACCAAATGAATTCTGGCCTGCTTTGTTAGAGAAAGCTTATGCCAAGTATGTTTCAGTTTAATAACAGACTGTTTCTAAGAGCACATGTCTTTTGATAAACTTATATTGCAATATATTATTTTTCGTTATTAACAGTAATTTTATATTGCACTTTTACTTATCTTTTGCTTCAAGAGTTGAAATTAACAATCTTTTATGAATCAGAACTTTTTTTTTGGAAATGTCTATGGAGAAAATAAATGGTAAAAAACTACTGGAAATCCTGTCCTGACCATAACATTTTTTCCAGAGTGTGTGGCTCATATGCGGATATGGATGCGGGAAGCATATCAGAAGCTCTCATGGACTTCACCGGTGGCCCACACATGAACATTAAATTAAGTGAAGCTTCAGGAAAGCTGTGGGACTCCATGAGTCGAGCCAGCCAATCAGAATCCCTGATGGGATGTGGTACTCCTGGAGGGGTAAAGATTGAGTCTTTAATATTACAAAACAATGCAATTATTTATTTTTTAAAACCTTTAAAATATATTCATTGATGCATTATTGTTATATCATGCTTGCTGCAAGTGAACCAATGTTTGATGTCGTCTGGGACGAATTTTTGTTCCTTCAAATAGATTAATTCATGTTTTGAGGATGAAGGCATGTCACAACCTGACAAAATGGATGTTGCAACCAGTTATTTTATATTTGGCACAAATGCATATGTTTGAATGTAATATTTAATATCCAGAAATCTCATGCATTTAATTTCTAATTTGACTTACATTTACCAGCTGATGAATTTGCACCAAAATACAATAGAGTTTGATTGGACACAAACGAGACATGGGAAGCATTTTATTCTCCTCCCTTTTAAAATGTGTCAAGCTTATTCATATATAAGCTCATTTCCACCATGGAATAAAAATATTTCAAAAGTAATTTCCTGTATATATTGCAATTTGGAATTTTTCTCAGAATTCTGAGTTTAAAACTTGCAATTCTGTTTTTGGTTTCTGCTGCAGAATAAAAAAAAAAAAAAAAGTTATTGCTACTTTTTATCTCACAGTTCTGTCTTTTCTTGCAGAAATGTGAGTTTATACCTCACACATCTGGATTTTTATTTTGTAATCCTAAGAAAAAAAAAGTCAGAATTGTGAGAATTCTAAAATTCTTTGTATTTTATCATTTGTATTTAGCATTGTTTTCCCCTGCATTAAGAACAGACCAGCCTACCTGCTAAAAGCCATAGAAACACGATCACAAAAGTCCTAAAATCTCGTTATTCCTTTAGCAAGCAGGTCTACTGCAGAATAACGTGTTGCCCAATGGCCTTGTGGAAATGCATGCGTACACGGTCACAGGAGTCGCAGAGGTGAGAACAGTTCTGACCTGGTTTACAGGTTTGAAGTGTTTAGTATCTTTTTGCTCAAATAAGTTGATAAGCAAGTGTTTCCTGTGATCTAATGAGGTGTTCTCTCACAGGTTGTATGTAAAGGTCGTCCAGTGAAGCTGGTGAGGATCTTTAACCCTTGGGGTCATGGAGAGTGGATCAGTGACTGGAGTGACAGGTCTGAATCCTTCTGTTTGAATGAACATTTCTCTATAATTGATCTATATATCACTATATAAATCAGCATCTGACATCTTGTTAATCTGGTCTCTTTAGATCCCCTTTGTGGGAACTTGTACGGCCCGAGGACCAAAAATACAAAGTTGTGCTTGACAATGGAGAATTCTGGTAAGCAGAAATAAACATCTAAAGTCTCTAAAGTTATTTTAGATCAATGGTTTTTTTTTATACATCTCTTGGTTTTCTTGCTTTTTATGGATATAGTGCACAGTTGCACGTCACTATATTTACAGCAGGCTTTCTGCCTCTGCAGGATGTCAATGGAAGATTTCTGCAGGAATTTTTCAGATATGGATATATGTTGTTCGGATGTGAACGTTTTTACTGGATCTCATTCTTCATCCTGGAAAACTGAAGTTCACAGAGGCCACTGGGTGATTGGAACAACAGCGGGCGGCTGCTCAAATGACATAGGTAATATAACTCTTTTATTTCATTCTTATTACATCTATTTTTATTATGACTATGAATAGTACTGTTTGTTTAAGCATAAAGATGCAAATCATGTCAGAATAGGACAATTTACTGAAAATCACTTTATATATGGCTTTATTGAAATGTTGATTGCACTGTTTCAAATTTTTGTGTGAAATTACAGTATATTCCAGGCTAATAATTGCATTACTTTCACAGTAATTTCACAGTGGGACTTCTCTTGCATCTAACAGCACTCTCAGAAATAATAATGGTCATAATCATAACAGCATCATAATGTGTTTCTTCAGTGTATATGTACTATGAAGGCACCCAGTATGCAATGGAGTTTTAAAATTCTTGTTGGTTTTATTTGCATTATTGAATTTGTTTTTGGTTCACTTTTAGCAGTTTGTGTTGTTGGTTTATGTTGTAAGTGTTGTTTTTATTTGTTGAGTGTTACCATTGTTGTGTTTTGTATGTCGAGTATGATGTCACATCTTTCAAAGACGTTTCTCAGCAGTTGCTTCACTATTGTGAAAGATCCATCCACAAACAGTTATGAAAATGATATAAGTTATTGATTAATCTTCATGCTTAAATAATGCTAAAATAAAATCTTCATGCTCACGATAAGAATAGTTTGACTATCTTAAAGTCAGGCAATTAGTTTATTTCATATTCAAGCTTGTCATCATTTTAACAAATGTTTTCATTTGTCACATTAGTTTTTTTTTAACTCATCACATTAAATTTGGACCGCAAACTCAGGAGAAATATGATCTCTTTTGGTTTGGGGCTGTAGAGTCTATGGAGATGGTGAGATGAGAGGAAAAATCTAACATTTTATAAGTAGCATTCTACTTATAATGTTTGTGTTTGCCCAGAAAATGTAACAAAAAAGTAACACCGATATTAAGCTTTTTTTTATGGTTATCGGTATAGGTCATTTTCAAAACCAATTTGCCGATAAAATAATTTAAAAGCATTTAAAGAAAGCTTTTGTCAGATCCCTTGTTATTCTTAATTTTGATAACCAACCCCTAAATGCATTTTTTTTTCCAGATGGTTAGATGTCAGATGGCTCCTATTGATATTTTCTAAGAATGTTTTGCTAACATTCCCATTAAGTTAGGAAAACGTTATTTCGGAATGTTCTCTGAACGTTCCAAATGTACAGTTTTTTTCTTGGCTATCATTTTGCAGACATTATTGGAATGTTACTTTTGAACATTCTGAAACAAGTAGTAACATTTAAATGTTAGACAAACGTCCAACTGAAACCTTTTAGAAAAAAAATGTTTCATGAACATTGTATCATTAATATTTTTGTTCTAATGTTTTAAGAACATTAGTAAAGACCAGATAACTTTAAACAAACATTCTATTAATGTTACTGGAAGAAAGCAATATAACTTTGAGAGAACATTAGGGATGTTCTAAGAATGTTTCCTGTTGCATCTTAATCCTTTAAGATTTAAAAAAAGTTTTGTTTTTTAAGTTCTATTTAAAAGTTCTATTTTGAAGTTACCATGGCTACTAAACAGATTGGATAGGAATCTGAGTTAGAACACTTCTAGACTACCAGTCTTTTTCTTTTCTTGCATTTATAGACAGTTTTTCAAAAAATCCCCAGTTCTGTGTGACTCTTAAGGAGACTGTTGAAGACCCCAGAGATGAAAGCTCTCCAAATCTCCTTGTGTCTCTCATTCAGAAATCTCACAAGAGAAACAGGCACTTGGCAACCAATTTTCATATTGGCTTTAACATTTATGAGGTTTGTAGAAATGTATTCTGACAGCTTCTGAATTTGCAAAATAATTTCTTCTCTTGAATGACCATTTTGTTTTCTGTAACTCCTGCAGGTTCCAGCTCATGTACGTATTTAACATATTCCTGAAACACTTGGTTGAATTTTGGTTTTGGTTTGCAGAGACAGAATAATCAATATTGCTCCTTATTCGGCAGTTAAAGGACCAAATCGGAAAATTCCCTGCCTCATTCTTCAGAAACGCCCGTCTCGTTGGAAAAAACGAATCCTACATAAATGCTCGGGAAATCATGGAGTTTTTCCGGTTCAAAGCAGGCGAATACCTCATCGTTCCTTCAACTTTCCAGCCAAACGAAGCTTCGTCCTTCCTTCTGACAGTCTATTCAAAGACAGAAGCCATCATTGAGTAAGAGTTTATGCATATTAATCCGGGATATGAGAAACTATTTACAACAAACATAAAAAAATCACTTACATCAGCTTTAGTAGTATAATTTAATGTAGTATTATTGGACTACAGTATTAAAGATTTTGATATTGTGTCTTCAGAGACAGTTCTGGATATGGCATTACAAGAACAAAGGTATATCACAGCTTGGGCTGTATGCAAATAAGTGTTTTGAAAGTACATATATTTTCAACTGATCTCCATTTTTCTCAGATTATTCCCAGGGATAATGATGAATCCTTCCAGCTCTTTCCACAATATGCAGATAAGGTACACGTGACTCTTTTAACAGTTCTGGATTATGAGGGAATGTGACAGTTTATAATCAGAAAATGCAGCTGAAAGTAACAAAAATAGCCCAAATATTTAAAACGAACAGGAAGTTATGTAACATTTGATATATGTAATGTAAAATCAAGTCATAATTGTCTGTTTATGTAAGTATGGAGAGCTGGACGCTGAGCGACTTCAGAGACTTCTGAATGAGAATCTTTATGCAGGTGACGCTTCTAGAGAAAAGTCACAATATAAGCTCATTTTGAAATCTCATATTGCTGTTTTGCTTCCAGTGATGTCTGATTCTGCGCATGTTTTGGTCTGCTCTTTCAGGACATTCACAGAAAACAACAGGATTCAGTTTGGATTTGTGTAAGAGCTTGGTGGCGCTGATGGATGTATCCTCAACTATGAAGGATCAGAGTGAGAAAAGGCTTTCAGGGATCTGTGTTTCAGACACTTGTGCATGCTTTTAAATTATGGAACAAAAAAATCACATTCATTACATTTGACAAGTTTCATGATACTCTTTAACAACAAATACAGCTCAGTGTCACTGGGAGGCTGAGTGAATTTGAATGCCTCCGTTTGTGGAAACGTGTAGTTTTTCTAAAGGTAAAGGCCAACAATTTTCTACATGTTTTATCGTCACATATTCTTTTTTCAAAATGCATGTTATGTAAGTAAAATGGGTTGCAATTTCTCTGGTCTGTTACTCAGGACATTTTCTATGGCATTGATGTTTCGCACACTGGAAGTCTGTCTCTGAATGAACTCAGAAATGCTCTTAAGGTTGCAGGTAACTTTATTTTCTCGAAGTTTTCTCTAAATTAAGACCAAGTTAACTCAACTATGTTCTCAACTGATCTTGAAGTCATAAATGTTACATCACCATTTAATCACTTAACATACAAAGCAATAGAATGGATATGCTGATATTTTGGATGTTTTCAAGGGTTTGTATTGAGTGACAGTATGCTGAATCTCATGGCTGTACGATACGGTGACTCCAGTGGTGAAATTACACTAGAAAACTTTGTTGTACTTGTCCTGCGTATGGATTGCATGGCCAGTGAGTCTAAACTTTAGCCTATTGTGCACTAGATTGCAGTTCAAAATATCGTGTACAATAAAAATCATAATAGCTTGATTAGAACTTAACTTTGGTCATTTGTGTTTCATAAAGATAATTAAATGACTGCATAACATCCACACCTAACCTCTGTAGTGCATTATATCCTTGTCGTGTCTGATTTATGTCACTTGCTATCATTAATGCACACTCACTATATGTAAACTCTTACTATCACCAGAAACATTCAAGAGACTCTCTGCTGGAGGGCCAAACATGATGCTGGGAGAAAATGAAGTAATGTTTTTCATGCAAATATTTAATTAATCAGAATTCATAGTAAGATGAATAAAAATAATAATTCATAACCGTTAATAAACCAGTACTCTGTTGTTATAGTGGATGCATCTCACCATGTACTCATGATCCAGATGAGACTGAGAAAATGGATCCTGGACAGACTTCTGAGACATACATACAACCATAAAATACACAAATCTAAGACTTAAATGAAAGTTTGTCTTCATACTTGATACATTTTGCATAACGCAGGCTTGTTCATTATAATTTATTTGATTTTGCATATGGTGATCAATTGCAATGTGCATTTTATTAAACAGCAGAGAGTTTAGTTTGTTTAAATAAAGTTTTCAGTCAGAAACTCTTTCATTCAGGTGACACTAATCTAGTTAGCACTTTTTAACAAAATGAACAAACCTCACACTGTCAGCACTTAGGAAAATCTGTTTGCTGTACTGTTCTACATACGTTTAACAACCAATAAATCAACACTCAGTACCTCATAATTCACTGTTCTATCATGCTTACATGTTTTTGACACTTAACTGCTTTACACTTACAGTAAAACTCAGTCTAACGCCATGAGAACTTGAATAAATACATTTTGGACTCCAATTAATGAATCCTACTACAATAAAGGCTTAGCTCATGAATAGTAATTAGAAACTGTGATGTTTGCCTAATAGATAATAAGCCGAAGCCTCACAAAGGTTATATATCCAAACATAATGATATAATCAGTTTATTATAACAAAACGTTTCCACATGCCAAGATGCATTCCCGCCGAACAGAACTAGCCACAAAAAACAATTGAAGGAGAAACACTCAATCGTACATTACATAGCCAATATTATTATTATAGCCTTTAAAAACAAAACATGTTTATAGAAGTGTAAATCTTCTGAAATAGGCTAATCCTGAGGAGAGTAGACGTCAAACTGAGTAAATTCAAGCAAAAGGCCATAGAAGTTGGACTTAGTCAAGTAGATGGCTTGCAAAGTTAACTAACTTGTGACTTTTGTGTTTACAATCAGGGATTTTATCTCTTTGACCCATTTCTATTTACCATGGTTTTTACATGATACTCCAAGGTACTTGAAATACCATGGTAAATGTCCAAAAACATGGTCCTTTTAGTAGTGTTTCTTGGTTGTGATAGTTCATTAATCACGCCTTTGAACAGGATTTGAACCTGCAACCTTCCAGTAATTTTTTTTTTTACCCCGTATATTAAGGATATAAATATTGAGCAATTCAATTTTTTACTCTACTTTTACCTTGAAAGACATCGTATATTGTCATGCATTGTCATATTTTCTCTTTGCTGAGTGAATCTTAGGAATTACAGGTCCAGGTCAAATTCTCCCTCATTATAGTAATGCGTCACGATTTTTTAATTTTGAGTTTATGTAGGTTGATGTTTAAAATACCTAACAATTTAAATAACGTATAACTGCTTATAGTTACAGTTATGACAAGCACATGGGGAAATATTTGTAAGTGACATGAAAACAATGTCTTGGGCTGAAATATTATGGAGCCAGATCGGCCTCAAAAATAATACATTTATAAAACAAAATTCATAAATTCACAGCACAATTTACATTTACAAAATCCGATTCGTACATCCAAAACACAATTCATAAATCCAGAAGTA
>NW_015646430.1:378298-393599 GCF_001515625.1 Sinocyclocheilus rhinocerous | reverse complement strand
GATTTTTAGACCCCTTAACCTACCCCCAAACCTTAACCTACCCATTTTATAGCGATATAGGATATAAAATGCAAATGACCGAAATACGCAGGATAAAAAAACGACTTTACTCGGTTTTATAAATGTATTATTTTTGAGGCCGATCTGGCTCCATAAAATATGACCTATAGTTATTCTTCAGACCTGCAAGATCCTTCCATAATGATGTAAGTTATCTTGTTTTGGAAAGCAAATTTTCAAATTTACAGTTACGTTTATGCATTGAGCAGGCACTTTTATCCAAATGCATTAGTAAGATCAGCAAAAGAGGTAAATGATAGAAGTCTTTGAACTCTTACTTCGTAAATTATTATGATGTTTTGCTTGTTGTAGCAGTAGACAGTAGCAGACTCACCCTCGTCTCTGTCTATGTACTCAGGGTGGGACATGACTGATAACAAAAGCATAAGACTTTACTGTGTCAACGTCCATCAATAGTCCACAAGGCCATTTGCGGTCAATATGACTGAACCATCTGTATTTACAGTCTTTTTTAACTTTCCTAAACACCAGTCTTTCCTTTAAGCAGAGACACTCATACACTTGGCAAACACGTGTTCAAACAGAAGCTCAACAAGTGTTCTGTCATTAGTGTGTGGAGCCATCTAAAGCAACGGTTTAATTTAGTCAGCATGATACTTAAATATATAGCTCTGCTTATGCAGTAGAATTATCCGTGATGATATTTTATGTGACACATTCTATATTGTCATCTAGAGGTGTGTTCTCATAACTGCCTTTTTTACTTTATTCCTCCAGGAAGTGAAATCATTTTGGCATAAAATCAACAGCAAACATTTGTAAGTAATATCAATGGATATTTGATAAAATCTTTTTTTGGTGTTAGTTGGTTTGTTTCTCTCTAAAACATTCATCAAATTAAATCAGTTTGGTAAGATCCACATTTCAGAAGATGCGTAAAAAAAAAAAAAGAATATTAAACTGTTGGCATGCTTTTGAAAGCTAACTTTATGATCTTTATGAACATCCCGTTTGTTTTATTGTCATTTTGTAAGTAATCAAAATTAAAGTTTGACCAGGGCAGATTTATGCCTTATAGAAATTATTTTATAGAAATACCTTAAAATCACAACAAAAACCGAACAGGAATGACCTAAGTGTAACTTGGCATGACTTATAGTTTTCTTTTGTCGTTTTTTTCCGGCAAGTCATATTTACACAATGGTTAGTTACTCATTTCTGTGTATCCACAAGCAGTTTATTCAGTTAGTTTATGTCCATTTAACATAACAATGTTTAATGTGTGCTACATGAAGGCAGCATAGTGATGGCGTTTTTACTTTTTCATGATATGATATACATTATCTAGGCAGTATAAAAGTGATATGACACAATGTTGATAAATGCTTTTGCAACCTTTATACACAACAGGTAACGGACCAGAGATATATAGGCAATATCTGGATCGACTGGATGAATGAGATAAAAAAAAAAATGTCTTTGAAAAGCTCTAGGCCAGCTCTTTTTGAGTGTCATTACTTCTTTTCAGCATTCAGGTATCATTGGTAAAACCATGTTGAATTGAGCTTTCATGAGGCTGAACCATTGTTATGGTTAATGCAAAACAATGTTAACTAATTGATAAATGAATGTACAGCTGCATAAAGAAACATATGTATTTCCTCTCTTATACTGTGTTTAATTGATCCTTTGCATTTAATCTGATCCACTGCAATTTCCGGTCAAGTACAAGAGCAGCCGCAAGCCATTAAACCCCTAAAACATTCACTAATAGTCAAGCCTGTTCATGTCTGTCTTCATTAAATAATCAAGTCCTTGTTGGTTAGTTTGTACACTACATACAAGCGATGTAAAGAAAAGCTTCAACAGTCATACATTCCATTGTAAATTGTATATGTTTAAAAGGCATAACATACCAGAGGTTAATAGTTGCATAGCCTGAAATGTATCATATGGTTTCCTAAGAGGTTTGAGATAGTGTTCCGAACATCGCCATAATAGTCCATAATAGTATATAGTCTTGCCTGATACGGTTAAATCACAATACAAGTACAAATAACCCATGATCTTTTTCTCACATACAGTAAGGAGTGTTCTTATATGAATGTAAACCATATATTTCATGGTCCAATAGAATCCACTACATGAGAGGAACAAAGTAACATTCTTTTACAGATGATTTGACTGATCTAACTTCAAGTGCAACATTTATGAAGGTCCATCAAGGTGAAAATGGTCATACTTGTAGAAAAAAGACCAGGTTTTTGCTCTGTGGCCAATGTTATTTATAGCTGTCAAAAACATATGAACAAAAACAGCCCATTTTTGCTGTCCTAGATAGCAAGTTAATCAAAATTATTACTTGTACCAAGAACTCCAATGCTTTGTTTGCATTATTGCTATAAATATGTATTATTGGAGTTATTTCTCAATTGCTCCGTCCATTGCTGTAAGCATATGTGTTGTGGGCCAATACATATTCCAATAAATGATTCCTGAGTAACAGGACACATCTGGTATTGAGATTTTTCTGCATTATCGGAAAGACTCTCACGTCTTTTGAACTTCTTTCGGTGGTCCATCATAAAGACGTCTCCACGCACGAGCTGTTCCTATGGAAGGATCGGTGATTGGGGCAACTCTCATTGCAATGGACGATAAGCACCGGGAAGTACAGCGCATCCTGGTAGGGCGGTGGGTCTTCCTCGTCAACATTGATCTGTCCGGACAGGCATCGCGTGTTCTCGCTGGGGCTCTCTGGTTCGTCCAGACTGCCGCTCCCGCTTCTCCAGAAGCAACTGCGGCGGGAACCGTACAGTCTTCCCAAGGAGAAGCGACTCCCGCTGAAGGGGGTCCGTGGACTGCCGTTGCAGATGCTGAGGGCGCTGCGGGAGAACACGGAGGAGCTGCTGATGGCGCGATGGCAGTGTTCACAGTTCTGCCTGACGCCTCCTGAACGTTGCGCCAGGTCCATCAGACCCGCCTCGGAGTAGCTGGGCACCAGCTGCTGGTTGGATCGAATGTGCCACTCCAGTTCGGTGCTGTCGATGGTGTTGACCCTCGGGATGCGTCTACAGTAAGGTCTCACGTCGCAGGGCGTCACAGGTATGTAGTCGGCAGCAAAGAGCTTTTCCACACGGTAATGGACATAAGCCGTGCGGTACTCCGTCAGCACCCGTAACGGCCAGGATAAGGTAAGAAAGGCCGCTGTCCAGAAGACGGAGTTGGAGATGTACCAAGGATGGTGGTCGGGGTTGGAGAAGGCAATCATGTACTCTTTGAAGTCTACGTTTTTCAGGTGCATCCCTTCCCGAGCCTCCATATAATCATCCAGTCCTTCGTTGTCAGTGAAGAACCTTGCCCGTTGGGTCAAATAGGAGTTTTCGGACTCCACGCTGGCGAAGCTAAAGCACTTAGTGAACCTCAGTTTGGTGATGGCTGACTTTTCCAGACCAGCTAGCTGCTTGGAGACATCCTTAACTCCACAGTGGCCGTAGTCGAACTCTGCCTCGGCTACATGCGTGTTCACCCTCTCGTGATACACCTGCGTGGTGGTGTACGCGTCTCCGTTGCGGTACCTCGTGACTTGCCGCGTCCGCCGAACGTAGTGGTAGCTGATTGCCTTCCACCAGATGCAAGGCTTCGCCTGCTGCATCCTCTGGACTCTTTCATAAATCCCCTCCATGTGCACTTTATACTGAAGCTCATTTCTGGCATGACAGTGCCAGCACTCCACCAGGTATACGACATAAAGCATGATGAGAAAGGCCAGGGGGATGTAGATGTAGCCATCAGAGCAGGGACTGTCATGATACATCATGGACTTCCCTTTGTAGGCACTGTCAAATGTCAACCGGGTGACCTTGGTGACGTGGCACCACACCATGGCTCCCATGCAGCCGTACATGAGCATGGACAGCAGAAGGCATTTCCAGAACACCTCTCTGCACATGGACTTGTTCAGTGACTGTTTCACAGGCCTCTGCTGCTCGTCGTCAACCACAAGAGAACAAAGAGAATGTAGATGAGTTAAAAAGGACATCGAAACGGTAAGTACAGTGAATTACGCAAATGCATTGCCATGCATGTCGTTGTTTGAAAGCAAGATTTGCACAAATGTATTCATTTACTGGTTAATATTCGTGCAGTATCGTACCAAGAGCAGCACATATCTAATGGCCATTAGTGCTTGGCCAGTATATTTCTTTCAGTATCTAGAGATGAATGAGAGAATGCTTCCACATACAAAAATCCATTATAAACCATCTTAAATGTTCATACATCCAGCATGCATCTGACATATGCATTACATGCAACTGCTATGATGTAATGTATGTCAGATGCATGCTGGATATATGAACACTGAAGATGGATTATAATGGACTAAAATGGGTGTTTTTATGCACAAGTTTACTTTTTTGTCATATCTGTCGTTTGTACATGTTTTTGTAAGCAATGTATATCTCTTTAGTATTTCATTGAATCTTGAACTTTCTTTTTTGAATCTAAATTGTTTGGTGTTCGGATTTCATTTTTTAGACACTTGTTTTAAGCAATATTTACCTGTACTGTAATAGTTAGTAAAACTTAAAAAAAAAAAAAAATATATATATATATATGTATATTTTTTCATTTTCCATTTTCCCTTTTGGACTTTTTTTTTGTCACCTGTGTATATCTTAAATAAAACCTTCCTCTCCTTGGATGGACTGTAGGCCTCCCTATTTTTTTTTATTTTTTTAATCTAAATTAGTTTGGTGTTCAAATAAACATTTACTTTAAACAATATGTACTACAATATTTACTAAATATGACAAAATTCCTTAAAAGAAATGGAAAATGTTCATTATCCATATACAAAGCTGTTTGTAGATTTTGAACCCGATACAACCTTGTTGAAACAAGCCTAAGATGGTTTGCTGGTCTCCCAGCTTTGTATTAGCTGATTGTAAAGGCTTTTTACATGCTTTTCACACTTTAAGACCAGCATACCAACTAGCAAACCGTCTTAGGTTGGTTTAGTCTGCACTACTACACCTACAGTAATCTGCCAAATGAGCATGACCAAATATCGGCCTGGCCAGTATATTGGTTTATCACTATCAATGATTGAGTATGTGATCAATCAGCATTGTCTGGCTTAGCTTCAGGTATCATACTGGGTGTCATTTGATATGTAGTATCATGCATTAGTGGATTTTACCTCTATTGCTTACAATAACAAAGACTGGTCGAACTGTCCGCCTGTTATCTGATAAAGCCAATCTCTGCTCATGCATTCTTACTGCAGTGTTATCTACATAAACTTGCATGCTTCCATGTTGTGAACATCGATGCTCATATTTACATTTTTTGTTTCACTTATCACGCGCTATTCACGCATCGTCATGACTGCAAAATGAAAACAGCATCAGTTATTCAGTACCTCCTCTCTAGTGCCGTCTGGGTCGTCCTCGAACACAGTGGTGGTGCTGCTCTCACTGGCTGTCGCAGCGGATGCTGGAGGGGACATGGCTGGAACAATGACGGGGTGTGGACCACCTCAAACTCTCCCCAGACTCCTCAGCATCCAGTAATCACAAACCAATGCAACCAGCGCTTTTAAATCAGTCTGTCCATTCCGTCATGCATTTTGAAATTGAATTTCATCGCTTAATCCTGTTTACAACACCTGCGATTTGATTAGGCAATTTGTGCACCGTATGCGCGCATATGCATCTTTTGAATGACTAATAATCGAATGATCGTATTATAATCATATCAAACGCATGCATTAAAAAATCTGACTGATGCGGATTCACAGAGCGTCTGATTAGCCGCCATACCTCCTGTACGATAACGCGAGCGTGAGACGCGTTTCTGACGCCATTAAAGAAAGAATGTGGTTTATGCCGCTCAAACTGAGTCCTTTGGCGAGGATTTGCAATTCCAAATTGGGAATGTTAGGGGCTGGATAGTGTCGTTCCCGCAGGGAGAGGTTGAGGGGTGGGGAGGATGATGAGGAGGATGATGGTGGTGGTGGTGCTCGGTGAAGCTCCTGACAGCAGATGTCGACAACCGAACGCAAAGAAATGTACACGCTACTGGTGAAATCCACACATGCAATCAAAGAAATGAAATACTATATCCAATATCTAAAAAAAAAAAAAACATATATCCTACAAATAGTTTACAAATTAATGCAAGTTATTTTACTCTAAAAAGTTGCAACCTGTATTGCACTTTTACCCAATTTTGAATTAAATTACAGCTTAGTAAAATAAAGTTCTGACACATTATTGTGAGAATTTGAATGGATGGAAGCAAATATTTGTATATTGTAGATTCACTTATTTGATTGCATGTGTCAATTTCACCAGTTTCAGTGTCTGTTGTGTTTCTGTTGTATTTTCAGTTTAATAAAACCATGGTAATTTATTAGCCACTGCTAACTATTGCACACGTTACATATATATCGATATAATGCCAGTCATTTTTCATGATTGCAATAATTGTGTTGGTGGTGATTTGATCACACAGCAACATTATGAGAGTTAATTTATTGGTGTTACTAGTGAGTGTTGAAATTCAGAGTAGTTTTAACACTCTTTTGTAAGATATAACACTGCTGGAGTAAATAGAATGAAAGTGTTACTGTTGTTATTGGCATTTAGTGTTGCTCAGCTTTAATTAACACTTTACACTGCCGGCCAAGCCACGCCCATTTTCAACTTCGTTCTTGTCTGGACAGCCGCCATGTTGTCAGTTACAATTCGTTCATACAGAGCAGCATGGTAAGTAAACTTTATTTTTGTATTATTTGTACATATCAGTTTAATAAATATGTATATATACATTTATGGTGACTTTCATGTAAATTCTGTTGACATATGACTAGTAGTTTGATGTATGACTTGAATGCAATGTAAGGTGTCAATGAATGTGAAATAATTAAAAGTTTTCTATCTGACTATTTCAGATTCAGCACCGCGGACAGCGACACACTGCAGCAGCTGAACATTGAAATGTTATGGAGAAAAGTTGCAATGAAAGTGAGGTTGTCATTATGCTTAACATCATATTTTTATGTTCCACAGGGGAAAAAAAGTCATACCGTCATACAGGTTTGGAACCACTTGAAGGTGAGTAAATGACAATATTTCAATTTTTGGCTAAACTATTCTTTCAGTAGTACTTTATAGTACTAAAGACTTTAGCTGCTTAGTGGTTGAAGGTTTTGGCTAAATGGATATTAATTTATCAGATGGTCAGTTGTTAGAATGTTCAATGGTTTACAGTTGGGATATTTTTTCCCCAGTCATCTTAAAGGCAAAATTTCCCTGAATTCACCCTATATTGTGCATATACAGTGCTTTTTAAACGTGCATATACATGGCATCTATATGGGACTCACAAATAGTGTAGGCACTGTGAATGTTTATTGAAAAGTTACCAGCTGGTAATTCTTACAGCTATAAGTAATTCAACAGCCAACAGCTCAGGAGCTATATGTAAGTTGCCAAATGTCCACCAGATAGCGCTATAGTCTTTCCCTTATTTCAATGTTATGTTTTGTTCCCTGTAGATCCTCTGTTAGTAGTAGTGATTCAGCTTTATTTATAGTGACATATAAAATAACCTTTAATAGATGATTATATAATAAACTGCCTATATACTCATATTATTTAGACATGGAATTTACATGGATTCATACAGTTAACCAATATGTCTGTTATTTATTGTTAAACCTGGATAAATATGCTTTGACATGAAATTAATTTTACTTGCCATTTATTTTGACGTGAAAAAAAGAGATTTTAGCATAATCAATGCTTATCACGTTTTCAGGCATCCCTCAATCACAGGCAGCTGCATATGATGGATTCTTTCTAAATGTATTATGACAAACATTATGCGGTTTGTTAGATGACACACCTAACCCCTTTCTAATATCCTCAGGTGTCATGTTTGTCATAGCTGGGTTATAATCCATGATGTTTTTATGAGTATCTAAGGATTGATGTTCACAAAAAAGCATGCAAGAAGCAGAAACAGGCCAAGTAAACACATTTACAGGGAGGTTTTGTTTAACACTGGATAAACATGAAAGTCGCATCTGATGTTCTGTGGCTTCTGAATCTCTGCGACAGTGTGATGGGATGAACACAGTTTGTTAGAATCACAGATAAGATATCTGGAGGAAATCTGCAGAAAAGTGCCTGAGCTTATGTGAGAATCAAA
The DNA here is from genome assembly GCF_001515625.1 of Sinocyclocheilus rhinocerous. Lineage (NCBI taxonomy): Eukaryota > Metazoa > Chordata > Actinopteri > Cypriniformes > Cyprinidae > Sinocyclocheilus > Sinocyclocheilus rhinocerous. Next base: position 385,358 of record NW_015646430.1, on the reverse strand, counting down.
GCAGCTTGACTTCTGCCTAGCACTGAAGGATTCTGATGTTTAAACGCAATTAGTTTCTTTACTCACTTGATTATAAATACGGATTAATGAGCCTTTAAGTGTTTTCCTCATTTATTAAAGCTACAGTTAAGTTGCCTGTGATTTTGTCACAATGGGAACAAGCATCAAAATAAGTAACTCTGAAATTGGTTTTAAAGTCATATTTATGTGTGATATGATGTGCAATTTATCAATCAAATGTTTTTGCAGAAAATGACCTCAATTATCAGACACATTTAAACATTTGTGGAAGCTAAACATGTGGCATTTTTGCTCTGCTTTATAACAAAATATACTAGCGAAGACATATGACTGTATAAATATCGACTGCAATTAAATGTAGTATTTTGTTTTGAAGATACTGCTGGACACGACTGACCTTTGCAAAGTACCGACTTTCTGCAGTGTTTGATGCTGATATACAGAAGTGAGCAGGATTGCCAGCCGCCTCACACTTCAGACCTTTAATTAGCTGTCTGACATGGTGTTTGACTGCTTGTTTGCTGGGCTCGACTCTGTATTTTTGGCTCAAAACCATAGAGTTGATGCAGTGAAATTATTCTCTTTACCAGGGAATGTTTTCTTCAGCTAGATCAGATCAGTGTCTTCAAGGCGAGTAAAAGGAATAGTTCACCCAGATATTTGCAATGTGCTCACCCTCAGTCCATCCATTATGTAGATGAGTTTGTTTCTACATCAGATTTGGAGAAATGTAGCATTGCATCAGTGTCTCAGCAATGGATGCCCTGCAGTGAATGGGTGCCGTCAGAATGAGAGTCCAAACAGCTGATAAAAACATCACAATAATCCACAAGTAATCCACACCACTCCAGTCCATCAGTTAACATCTAGAGAAGACAAAAGCTGCGTGTTTGTAAGAAACAAATAGCTCTAAACTAATATGTGGCTGGATTTTGATGTGAGAGACAACAGGAGATGGACTTCTTCACTGGAGGAAGCGTTATTATGGATTACGGACATGTATTTTAGCTTGAAGCAATGATTTGAAGTTAAAAAAGTTGATGATGGATTTGTTTCAGCTTTTGTCTTCTCCAGATGTTAACTGATGGACTGGAGTGCTGTGGATTACTTGTGGATTATTGTGATGTTTTTATCAGCTGTTTGGACTCTCATTCTGACGGCAACCATTCACTGCAGAGCATCCATTGCTGAGACACTGATGCAATGCTACATTTCTCCAAATCTGATGTAGAAACAAACTCATCCTAATCTTGGATGGCCTGAGGGTGAGTAAATTGTCAGTACATTTTCATTTTTGGGTGAACTATTCCTTTAATTTATCATAATTGTAATCTCAAAACAATTTCTTTTTGATTTTGGGGTAAAATAATACCCTAATATGTCGATTTTAATAAAGACATTTTCCAGTATTCAGTAGCAGTTGCAAAACCGCATGTATAAAATAATTTATGGCTTTTCTACATTGTATGCAGCTCACACTGCACACATGAATGTAAGATGACTTTCGTTGTGCAGTATCTGTCTCCAGTAATCCTCAGTTGTTTTTACTGTTTTTTTTTTTTTTATCATAATACAAACCCATCCGAGCCCCTCCACATTATTCAAATTGAATTCTTGCATTAACATACAAATTAAAAAAATGTTTTGAGGTTTTTTCATTGACAGTGACTCTGTGTCAAGAATCCTATTGAAGTTTCCTTTTGAAATGCCTCGTCTGACACCCAAGATAATAATCTCAACGTCAGGTGGAAACTTCCCCGCCACGCAACAGTGACTGTGAAATTAGACTCCCGGCAAATTAGGTAAACTGCATGAGGAGAATGGAGGATGGATCTGTGCCTCTGAAAAGAAAGATTTTGGACTGAGATGTGACCTGGAAGTGTTTTTAATAAGATTCACCCAATGAGAAAAGGGTAGGTTTACTCTCTTCAAGGTTTTAATTCTTATGGAAGGCAGTTAATCAATAATACTGCAGTGAATGTAACAATAGTAATAGATTCACAGTGGTGGATTTTCACCGCTCACTTGTTCCACACAGAATTCCCTGTGAAAACACACTGATGTCTCCACAGAAGAGAAAGCTTTGCCTGTATTGAATTAGGTCAGAAGTGAAATAGATTGGTACATAATACAGCTGGAGATTTGTCAAAAGAATATTCACAATATAACAAAAGTTCGTTATGAATGCATGGCCAAAGTGATGCATCACATGAGTGTTTCATCAGTAATCAGTTACTAGTCCTACTGCAGTCGTCGTGTTTGATCTGACGTGTTGTGTGTTTGTAAGTTTTTGTTTTAGGAGTCATAAGGTTTAAAGTTTCTGCCTACAGACTGCGATGGTGCCGTGGGATCTCACTAATGTCAGGTGGGTAACCTCATCTCGATTGCTTTGCAGTTCCCATGGAAACAGGGCACATTATGGTTTTCGATAAATGCTATAAATTGAGCTTCACTAAACTTTCAGATCCTTTGGTGATGCCTGCAACAAAGACGTTTTCAGCCTTTCTTAATGTGAATGTTGTTTTCCATTGTTTTTAATACTTAAGGTTCTTTATTGGAATCTGTGGTTCCATAAAGAACTTTTAAACGGATAGTTCACCCAAAAATGAAAATTCTGCTGTTGATTACTTACCCTCATGTCGTTCTAAACCCGTAAGACCTTCGTTCATCTTCTGAACACAAATTAAGATATTTTTGATGAAATCCGAGAGCTTTCTGACGCTGCGTAGACAGCAAGGGAACCACCACGTTCAAGGCCCAGAAAGGTAGTTAAGACATCGCTAAAATAGTCCATGTGACATCAGTGGTTCAACTGTAATGTTATGAAGCTACAAGAATACATTTTGTGCGCAAGAAAACAATAATAACGACTTTATTCAACAATTCTTCTCTTCTGTGTCAGTCTCTGCCGCCATTCATGAGAGCACCACAAAGTTTTTGCGCACAAAAAGTATTCTCGTAGCTTCATAAAATGATGGTTTCAGTTGCGTTGCTGTCTATGCAGGGTCAGAAAGCTCTAGGATTTCATCAAAAATATCTTAATTTGTGTTCAGGAAATGAACGAAGGTCTTACGGGTTTGGAACGACATGAGGGTGAGTAATTAATGACAGAATTTTCATGTTTGGGTGAACTATCCCTTTAACATCCATGGAATCTTTCCATTCCACAAAAGGTTCTATATGGTGGAAAAAGGTTCTTTAGATTATTAAAATGTTCTTCACACTAAGAAAAAATGGTTCTTTTAAGAACTGTTCACAGAAAGGTTCTTTGGTGAAACAAAAAAAGGTTCCAAAAAACACCCTTTTATTTTTACGATTGTTATTAATTTATTTTGCCTTTGTAGTGAAAAATGACTTGGAAATGTTCTCGATAGGTTTTCTGAAATCACATGATCTACTGTACCTGAAGTTTCTTCAGAAAATGCTAAGTCAACGTAATTTTGAACATGCATTTATGATCTTTGCACTTCATCCCGTCAAAAGCATTGCATTTGGATGGAGACTTCATGTTCAAACTAAAAATGTAGGTTCAAAAACTACGTTTCTTTGCTTGCTTAATGCTGACTCTTAAATAGTGCTGTAAAAAAAACAAGCAAAAATATGGTAATATTATTATTAATAATACTATTATAGTTTTTATTAATAGTTTGAATTTATTTTTATATTTTATATTTTAATTTTTAAGTTTTATTAATTTTTTTAAATGTCTGTAGTTTTTTTTTATTAATTTTTATTTCAGTTTTAGTTATTCTTGTACATTAAGTTAAACTAAATGAAAATGAGAAATGTTTCCTTGGCATTTAGCTGAAATAAAGTAAGTTTAAGTGTTAATATTTTATTTTATTGCAGATACCGTTTATTTTATTTCTAGTAACAAACCCTACAGTTCTTTTTTAGTTACTAGAACTCTTGTGTAAGTAAACTATACTAACTAAGAATTTGTCAGTACAACATACTATTCCTATTTCACTTTACTTAGTTTTTTCAAGGCAATCGGTTTGCATGTTTTTTTAAGTAAACCCAACTAATTAGATTTTACAGTGTAGATAGATAGATAGATAGATAGATAGATGTAATGATTGTAGAGTTGTATTTTTATTTTTTACTTTTGTACTTTATGTCTGATTATTCCTGCATAATACTATCTCAACGTTACTAAAATAATAGACAGACAGACAGACAGACAGATGATAGATAGATAGATAGATAGATAGATAGATAGATAGATGTAATGATTGTAGAGTTGTATTTTTATTTTTAACTTTTGTACTTTATGTCTGATTATTCCTGCATTACAAAAAAAAAAACTTTTAACGTAAAAAAAAATGGGCTATGATCAAATCATATTTTATATAATCTGATACTTTATATTTTTGATTTATATTCATTGACGTGTTGTTGATATGTCCTATTGAAACAGGAAGATGGAGCAGGACATATCGAAGGCAAAATAATGTAAATAATGACAGAATATTAGTTTTTGGGTGAACTGTCCCATTAAGTGTATACATACTGTGAATTGTTTTACCAGAATATAGCTGGAAAATAAGCCACAAAACTCCCATGTTCTTTAAGCAGCTTCAGTGTATTTTTGTTAGTAGCAGCTCGACTGCAGTTTAACTGCTTTGAATTGAGAATCTTGTAACTTAAATCAGTCTCAGAGCTTCTCACCACAGCGGAGGAAGATGAATTTAAGGTGATCTCCTTCACATAGCCGCTGGTTTCCACCAACAGCCTCCTCATTTCTTGGGAATGAAGGATGTGACGTGCTATTAATGTTAATCTGCTTTTTCCTGCAGCCGACCACGTCTCATTTATTGGAGAAAATAACCCGCTGTTATTCTTTTTTAAATAATAACACGTGGCCCGTAAAACATGTGCACTGTCCTTGAGGCATGTTTTCTGCGGGCGAATGTTTCTAATGAAACACTGTTTCATTTAGTCTCACTCCTGATGGAAGTGGAAAGGTTTTGCTCGAATCAAAAATTTATGTAATGATAATCAGGATTAAAGCCCAGCTCAGATAAAAGGAAGCGAACTATAGGTGGGGATCCGCTTCAACACATTTTAATAGGTGTTCCATTTGGCAGGGTATTCTTTTTCATCCTCTTTTCAGTCTTTTTCTGACTTCGCTGCAAGTTCATTCGTGCTGTCAGATTTTAGGCCCCCCGTCAAACCTGAAAACCATTGCGGCTTCAAACGCTCAGTCCAGTTTGGCTCTCGATGCTTCATGATCGGTGTAAACTGACTCAGAGGTTCAAAGCGAGCACTCTGTGCGAACTCAAGAATTTATGATGCTTCCTTTCTTTAGGACGATTAAAATCTGTCATGCAAACTGGGAAAAAAGTGCAACTATATTTTGCAGTTTTACGGGATCTTTTGAGTCACAAATGCTACGAAGGTGATATATTTGAAACTACATTAAAAAAAAAACGATGCCCAGATAGCACACCTACGTCTGCAAGAGATCTGTTAAAGATCGCTTCATCTGGAAAGCATCTGCTGTGTACAAACAGACATCTCCGTGATGTAGGTTATGTGTGCTATCACTAACACCCTGATAGCACACGTACATCACGGAGACGTCTATTTGACATCTGCATTTACATCTGCAAGACGTATTTTTTAGAGTGTTAGCTCATCTGCAATAGGTCTATAGGACGTTTCCTATCAGATGTCAAATAGACGTTTAGAAAATGTCTTTAAGATGTTTATGATTTAGAATGCATGTAAAACTGACATCTTAAAGACGTCTGTCAGATGTTTGTACACTGCAGATGCTTTCCAGATGAAGCGATCTTTAACAGACATCTTGCAGACGTACCTCTGATTCCCCCAAATGTTGTACCAATTAGTCAAGCACAGTTGTCTGAACAAAGAATTTCATATTGAACAATATTGCTAAAATGTTTTAGCAACATAAAAAAAAGGTTTTGTGAGTTTCCACGCATTGCAACATGAATAAATTAGGTGGTTACCGTTTACTGTATTGTTTTTAATGTAAGATTATTGTTTCACTGACTTTCTTTAAACTTTTGTTGTTGTTTTGTCATTATTGGTTGTTATTTTTTGTGTTGTGATGTTAAGTTTTTAATTTTAAGTGAATGTAATCGGTTTTCGGAATCAATTGAACCAGTTGCGTCGCAAATTGATTCACTGATTTAAAACACACAAAATGCCACGTTACGCCTGCTGGCCAAATGGTGTAAAAGCAACTAAAACTCAGTTCAGACATGAATAAAACACATTTTACAAACCAACTGCAAATGGTATATGTCATTAAAATGTCTACAAAATTATAAAACTGATATAAGTACAGATAAAAGCCATACGGAATGGTTCGTGGGTTCGCAGAGATCGACACAGGGCGGCGAATGATTGAACGTAACCAAAGCCTCGTTTACTGAAATCACGTAATTTTTTACTGGTTTGGAGCAAATGCTTCACAAAGGTTTCGAAGCTTCACGAATAATTGTTTCATTTAAATAATTGAAATGCGTTGAATTTAAGTTTTCCCAACAATTGCTTTTTTACAGTGCATGCTCATGTCATGCCTGTGCAATATGTGATACAGCTGCTTTTTCATGAGTGTGTCTGATACACAAGAGATTAAAAAGCATGTTTGGAACAACATGAATGTGCTTTAAGCTTTTTCTTTCTTTTTCCAGAAAGGACAAGCTGCTTTTTTAAAGGGAGATCAAACAAAACACTGGAAGAACATCATGAAGTTTGAAGTGTATGGCGGGCCGGTAGGTCCAAAAATAAGACTAATAACTTGTTGCAGGAAGTCACTATACTATTGCCAGGAGCTACTGAGTTTGCCACGACTCACCTTCCTCACACGGCGGGCGACTCACTCTCCTCAGCTGGCGACTCACCTTCCTCACACGGCGGGCGACTCACTCTCCTCAGCTGGCGACTCACCTTCCTCACACGGCGGGCGACTCACTCTCCTCAGCTGGCGACTCACCTTCCTCACACGGCGGGCGACTCACTCTCCTCAGCTGGCGACTCACCTTCCTCACACGGCGGGCGACTC